>NC_143485.1:37905883-38059176 GCF_027475165.1 Benincasa hispida | reverse complement strand
ACAGAGCTTGTTCATAGTTACAAGGGAGAAGGCGTTTTTTCATCAACTGCTTCATCTCTTCCCACGACCAAAAGGGTCTCTTGCCAATTTTTGCCGATTAACCTCCATTTGATCCCATCAAGCTGATGCACAAGCCTTTAATTTCAATGCCACAAGTTGGACCTTGTTTTTGGGTGTATTCATGTATGCAAAGAAGCGTTCCGTGTTCTTCAACCAATCCAAGAAAGTCTCTATGTCACGTCTTCCATTATAAGTCGGTAAATCAATTTTCATCTTGTAGTTGTGAGGGTCTCCTCTAACATCATATCTATCTCCCCTTCCCCTTCTTGGAAGAAGAAACTCCTCTTCTTGGTCATCTTCACTTGAAGAGTCTGAATCTTGATATTCTTGGTACCTTTCTTGAACAAAATATTGCCTTCTTGGGTTTTCTTGCTGTTGTCTTTGGACTCTTGGAGGTCTTTCTTGAAGATTTTCCATGAATCTTGGTCCTCTCATGCCACACCTTCCCCTTCTTGCTAGACCTTCTTCATCATCTCGAGGTGGTGCTTCGACGAACTCTACCCTTCTCGAAAGTGCCACCATCGATTCTTGAATAGCAATCAGTGTTTCTTGAATTCCCTCCAATGAATCCTCGATGGACAACAAGTGTGATGACGTGGTTCTTGGAGAGAGGACGGTTGTGTCCTCTGCCTCTTGTTCTTATTGTGGGTTGTCCCCTTCTCTCGGGTGGGAGCCTCTTCTTCCCACCATTTACCCGGAATCTTGGAGGGCTCCAATACTAATTTGGTGTAAACCAAAGACTATTTTTTTATTGGAAATGAAACTCTACCTCCAAGGGGGGACGTGATATCTATTTATAGGAAATGTTCACTACAAGCAGTTATCAAACAACTAACAATTGTCCAACTAATTATAACAAGCTGTCCAACTAAACTTTAAAACAGAAATTGTAAACAACTAAGAACTAACAACTATCAGCTTCATATAGCTAGTTGTACCAATTTATAACAAAACTTCCTAACAAACTCCTCAGCCAATTACTAAGATACCCTTAAAACCCAATGATATTCCCATTCCTATCCTAATAGCACGCCTATAGGAGATGGGCATAAATGCAATAAGTCAAATATCAACATTATATGGTATTACTCAAAACAAAAATGTTTTCCTCATATATCAAAATCTATTCCCAGTTACGCTAATATTTTGTTTGATAAAATTAGAAACTGTTGCAAGAAATAGAAATAAATGGCAGACGCAGATAAAAGAATAGATGAAGAAATAAACAAACCCCTGGAACTTCCTAACTTTTATAATTAACATAAGGCCAGTAATCAAAACTGAGTACCTAATGTTAAATGCTTCTTTGAGCTGTCCTTTATTGTCAAAAGGTATAACCTGGCAAAAGAACAGATGACTTTGCTCATCATCCAAAGTGGTCAAGATGTAACAAATATTTGAAAGCCATGGTGAGTATTATTTGAAAAGCCAGAATGTAACAGATAATTGAAAATTGAAAGCTACGATGAGTACTTATTTAAAAAGTCAAACAAAAATATAAGACATCCAATAACATATCTTACTGACATCTTATAAAATTACACACCTTGAACAGACCATCATATAAATGAAGTCCAATCAATCTACAGTCCGGGTCTATAATGCCAATCTGTAGATAAAAGAAAAACAATAATAAAACATGAAAGAAGCTCTTCACATGTTCTTGAACTGTGTTGAAATACTAAAAACTTGTCAAGAAAAAGTTAATAAATTAGAAAACGTGACAAAACAAAACGAGCAGCAGTTTGAAATAAATCCTAAACAAAGTAGTACCTGACCACTGTCAGTAGGACGACCAATGCGATCTGAGACGTCCCCCATTGCCCTGCCAGACATGCCAAGAAATTATGAGAACACAACACTTAGAAGTATATTACTATTAAGAAGCACGACCACGAACACGAACAGGGAACATAACACGACATGTACACGGCAACAAGTCAATTTTGTACAAGTCAATTTCTTAATAAGTAGGACAGAGACACATTAGGGACACATTTTCCTATATAAAATATGTCTATATTCATACATTAATACTTCTTCATAGATAAAACATGCAAATTTTACGTAAAAACAAAATATAATTCACTAAAAACATACAAAGTTAAGTCAATTAACAATATTCGAAATCTTAAAATATATAAAATGATTTAGTTGGATATGACTAGAGGATGGAGATTTTTTTTCTGATAGACCATAGGATAAAAATATCATCTAATACTTCAGGTTTGATAGATACCTGTGGATTTAATCAATAAGAGAATCTCATTTTTTTCCCAAAAGTTTTAGGTCAAATATTTTCCAGAGTTGTGTCCTAGACGTCTCCATAATTAGAAAAGAGTTCAAACACGTATTTTAGTGTGTCAGGCACATGTCTGAAGCATGTCCAGACAATCCATATTTGTGCTTCATAGATATTACACATAAAGCAATCCAAATTTAATAGATTTTATTATGTGAGTAGAAAATTAAAAATAAGAATAGTTATTTCAAGCTTCAAACTCATATTCTACTTTTTTCCGGGATCAATGGATTGGGTTTAATGAAGTAATTTTCTAATAAATTATGCTAAAAATAAAATTATTTTAGTACGTTGCAATTTGTAATCTAAACAATATAAATAAATAAATAGAAACTCAAAAGACATTGAATAATCAGAGATACAGGAGTCTTTATCAATTATCAGAACTACCAGAAATTGTAGAACTTCTCAATTCCCACTTCACAAAATGAATGAAATGTAAATGGGAAAGCAACACGTGCTTTAGGTTCATTTTGTAGTTTTTATTTCCTCCATGAAACATGACCACCATATATCCTATTACGTAAAAGTATACAGACATCTTTAAGGACCCACTAAAGTAGCATAGATATCATATGAAAGTTCTCGATCATCATACAAGAAACTTTATACAATCTATGGAACTATTAAAAAAGAGGCATTTGAATAGTTCCCCGGACGAAAAATTAGTTTCAACTTCTTATGTATCAAAGGTAGCCACCAGACCCATTATGTGCTCACCAATAACAAGAATCTTATTATCAAATAGGTAAAAGAAGTCAGAACTGTTAATAATGTGGGGGCGGGGGGAAACAATAAAACAACTATCGAAGTACTTGAACCTTGTAATAAGCTCAGAACTCTCAGTATCCCATTGAAGAACACAGAACTTGTACCGCTCAGTTGCTATGAAAAGAAAATCTTGTGCTTCCCCCTATTTAATGTGTGGGAAAGAAAGTCACGAAAATAAAGGGAAATACATTGGGTATTACTAATCATGGCTTGGAAAAGATAGAACTCACATGAGGGCGAAAAAGTTCCAATGTTGCAATCCTCCCATATATCGGAACATCCAACATAGGCTGCAGGGCAGATGCAGCTAATGAGGCATGAGCTATGAGACCAAACCAAGGTACAGAACTTCAAAATAATAACCAATCAAAGTTTTCAATCCTTGCACTTGCGGTGAATAACTCAGAAAATTAACAAATCATTTCTTTCTTTCTCATGACCCTTAACTACTTCTCACGTGAAGTATGAAAAATTGTATACAATTTCAAAAGGTAACATTACTAACCAAAAGAAGTAGCCGGTAGTTTCATGGTTCAAAATAGGCCATGATTATTGATAACTTGATGAAGATTTTACCAAAAGAAGGTAACAAGATGGAGATATACACTTATATGGACTATAAAGTTCCATATCGATTTACATAACCTATTTCAACTTCAAACTAAGATAAATGAGCATATCCGAAAAGAAAAAAATTTAGGAAATAAAAATTCAAAGCCAGACGATGAAAAAGAAAATCTAAAACCCCGGAAACTGAAATATCTTCAGTTCCCCATAAAAGATGAATCAAAAGCGAGAGAAAGAAAGATAGTACCTGCAGGCCTTGAGCAGTAAGCAAATGAATTTCGATGCGGGTACATTTCCTGAGGCCCAATTTTAGGTGTGAATAAATTCATCAGTATTGCATAGCATTCTTAAAGTAAGTCACAACGACAACAATAAAGCTCATACAACAATGAAACGAGATCACATGAACCCGGCAGCCAAAATCTGAAGCATCTGTAGTAGTCGTTCAATTCTTAACATAGAATTATTAAACCAAAAAAACTCACATACACAAAAAAGCTTACCGTTTTCATACCGAAAATATACCAGGACAACATAGACCGGACCAAATGGAGAATGAATTCATTGTACAAAACGATGAACAGCATTTCCATATAATCAAGAAGCCTAGAGATTAAGAAACTAAACTTCTACAAAAAAAACATATTTCAGTGTAGCTTGGTTTATTACCAATTTTCATATAATCTTCAACACGGAAATAAAACCCTAGCTGACCATCAACACAAGAAAACGCCTAAAAATTAGAGTAACAACTGACCGAAAAGAAAAAAGAAAAACGAACTCGATAGAGAAAAAGACAACAGATGAAGGAAGAAACATTAAATAAGAAGACGTAATTCAATCCAAGCTCTTCAAAAAGAACCAGAAAAGTAGGAATTTGAGAGGGTGAAGGTTGGATCAAAGAAAAGGGGGCATACGCTATAATGAGGTTGAGCTCCTGAGGGCCGGTGAAGTTACCGACGCAGGAGTGAGTGACGTTGGTGGGCTTGTGAGCGGTGACGACGTAGTTCCAGACGCTCATCTTCAAGCACTTGAACGGTGCGATTGTGCCGTGGGCAAAACCCTAGCCTAAGCCTTACCGCTTGGTTAACGTGGGTGGTAATGGCTATTCGGTGTGTTCCAGCGAGTGTGGCTGTGTGGACGCCTCAGCGGAAACCCACAGAAGAAGAAGTAAGTATCAAGCGGGAGAAGAGAGGTTTCTGCAGAGGAAAAAATAAAAAATAAATGAAAAGAGAAAAAGAGCAAACTATTTTCCGATGAAAGAAATGTTAAATTATAAAACAATCGTGTTTGGAAGTGATCTATTTAATATTTAATTTTACACATTTAAATATAATTTTCATTCTAATGTAATTAATTTTTAACAATTAAAAATCTATATCTATCTATCTATAATTTTATATCTATATTTATGTATTATCTAAAAAATAAATTATGGGAAAGAAACTTTTGATTTTCCTTTTTAGTTGATGATCATTGAATTATATAATTGAATTTTATTAAAATTTCAATTGTTCGATATTATGATAGTTATTTTTTTTTATACCACGTACCATTGAACATAATCTTTAATCATTGATTAGTCATAGCCATTGGAAATATTAAGAACAATGAAAGAGTTGATAGACACTTGATTGATAGTTGAATGTGATTGTTTTGTAGTCCAAATTTAATGAAAAATGAGACTAACTCATTGATAAAGACAAGTAATTATGAACTAAGGGTGTTTGACAACCAAGGAGAGTTGGGTTGAGTTGTATTTTTTTACCAACTCAACGTTTGACAGCCATTGGTTTTTACCAACTCACCCCAAATCTCTATTTCTCCAATGTTTTTAATGGTCCCACTCATCAGTCTCCGTTGGCAATTACCGCTACCACAATTCGGTGATATACTTCAATGACCACCTTTAGGTGGCCAACTTCGAGCTCCGCCAACCACCTCCGACGACAGTCCGGTAACCAATTCCGACAACCACCTTGGTAAAAAAAAAAAAAAACAAAACAAACAACTTTAACTTCCACATTTGCACAACCAACTTCGATGAAGAACTCCAGGCTCCACCAACCACCTTCGACGACAACTTTAGCAACTAACTCCAACGACTACCTTTGCACAAGCAACTTTAGCGACATACTTTGCCTACCACCTTTGTGTGTCCAACTTCGACGACCACTAATAAAAATAAAAACGGTGGGTTTAGTTACCCACTATCTTATCACTCTTACTCTCACCTGTTTTCTCACGCGTTTTCATTACTCTCCCAACGTTCTCAATTACTATGTCGTTGTTCTCTCTCATGTTCTTTCACATTTACTCCCATTCTCTCATATTCTCTTTCGTCGTCTGGTTCGTCTTTCTCATTTTCTCTCTTCTCTCTTTGTCTAACTCGTATGAGTTTTATTTTCCCTTTTCATTCTCAACTCCTCAATTCTCTTTTTTTTTTATTTTCTTTCCATGGCCATTATTTTGAATCTAATTATTATGCTTCTATTTTAATTTTTTCTTAGATCTAAAAAATATTATATATGACGTCTTATTTTTTTCACTAAACAAAAGTTCAATGATATGCTTTAAACAACCCATCACTTGATGTTTTTAGATATTACATAATCCTAATGAAATAGTGGAATTTAAAATTATGGCATAAGTTTTTTTTTTTTTTTTTAATAGTTTGTATACTGATGTAACATAATACTAGAAAAATAGGCATCAATATTTCTAAAATCATTTCACCGGTTTTAGAAAAAGGTAAATCCATATTCTAAAAATCGATTAAAAAAAAAGACTATCTAATAGTTAGTTTTATGATTAAAATTTTAAAATGTTTTTTTTATTTATTTAAGATTAACATTTAAGTGTCATATCGTCTATCTAAAACAATGTCAATAGCTTCATTTAATGATACCAATTCTTTTTTTTTCTTTTTTTTTTTAATCTTTACGGTAAGTAATAATTAAGTTTGATTTTTTAATGGAATAATCACTTATATCTGAGTGTTTAAAAAAATGAATTCAAAATTTTGTGTTTTATATACGAATACTCTGTAGAGAATTTGTTATGTTTTGAGTGTGGAAAATAATTAGAAGTTTTTTGTTTTGTTTTTATCTTAGAAAAGTTAGAAAACTATGTGTATAGTCGAAATTTAAAACCAATAGTAGCAAAAAAAAATTAATAAACAAAATAAATTTCATTTACAAAAATAGCACTAGATACATCGACTCGACTTTGCTTCCAAACACAAACAATAATTACTTACTCAACTCACTCTAGACATTAAAACACTGACAATGTGACTCTTCAAATAATAATTACTAACTCAATTATTTGCTTTTATCGTGCATCAAATGTCCCTTAAATACTATACTTTTCATGTTTAAAACAAAATTTTAATAAATATAGTGATAAAACAAATTTTAAAAATAAGAAGAATCGGTAAGAAACAAGATAGATCTATCCTCCTTCATGTTTAAAGTAAAATTATATTAAAGATGGTGATTAAAGAAAAAATTTATAACTCATTTAAAATAAAATTATAATAAAGATATTGATAAGAGCAATCTTAAAACCGTACGATTTAGCTAGAATTAACAAAAATTTATAAAAAGAAATATAATATGAGATTTCCAAATTTGAAGATATAAAATTCTTTATATATGAATGGGGGATTTTTATAACGGTGGTCATTCAAATCGCAAAAATTTAATTGTTTCTCAAATTTGAATAAAAAACTCAGTGAAACCAAAAAGTGTGGTTCTGTCCAATTTAAATAAAATTTGAAACCGAATTAATCCGATTTGGTTCGATTTCAATTTCAAAAATCGAATTTGAAATCGAATCGAACCGTTTTCAAATATATATATGGTAAAACGAACTTAAAACTGAACCGTTTCTAATTTAAAGAACAAAATCGAATTTAAAACTGAACCTAACCGAACCGCTTTTAAATTTTTTAAAAAACATATACATATTTAAAGAAAATACCAAAATCGGTTCAGTTTGAACTTAATAAATCAATTCGGTTCGGTTCAGTTTCACATGTAGAAGTTTTAAATTTTTTTATTCAGTTTAGTCGTCAAACCGAACGGTTTCCATCCCTAATTTTCAAACTAAAAATCAAAACTAATGTCAAAATATCTACATGGAAAGAGAAAATCCAACACGCCATATGTCTGAAAGCAAACCGAACTGTCAGAATTGTGTATTTGACAAATTAATTACAATATAATTAATGAAATCATTGGATTAATTACAATGCAATTAAAGGAGTTATTAAGAACATCTTTAGATTAAGCAATATGAATACACGTACATCCCATACATTTTGCTATAATTTAAAATAATTTCATATTTTGCTATGTCAAATAGGTGTGTAATTAGTGCTACTAGACTAAAATTTCTATCATTCTATAGGACTGAATTTTCCTTCATTTTATGACGGTCCCAAATGAAAGCCTTCTTGACCAAAGGAAGGCCCAAAATACATAAGAGCCAATTAGTCAATCTCTTTGTTTTGTGTTGACGGTCCCAAATATGCATTTTTTTGTTTTACAATACATGGAGTAGTAAAGCGAATTTAGCTACGAAATAGTTAGCACAGTCAATTGAGTTTATATTTATTTTGACATGATATACATGCATTACTCCATATTTTTAGGAATAGTATATTTCATCTCTTTTAATCCTTTAAATCCAATTTTTATCCTCAAATATCTTTATCTTCATTTCCAAAAATAAAATCTAAATATCTATTGATTAATTTTTTGAATTACCAAATTTTACCATATATCCCCTTTCTAATGATGGAGAAATTTCACTTGAAACCAGAATCTTTATGTTTTTGCCACAACCATAAAATAATTTTGCAATCGAAAATATGGAACAATCGAGGACTCAAGAATACAAGAGGAAAGAAACCAAGTCAACACCAAATCCTTGCAAAGTTTCATACGTGTGTGGAAGAAGAGGGGGAAATGACAAATAAGAAAACGAGGGTTTAGATCAAGGAAATGTATATGGATTTGGTTGTTTGAGTTTTTGGAGACTTCTATTTAAGTTGATGTGACTTTTCTTTCTTGTGCAAATCGTGTATGCATGAAATCTTAAATGATTTGATTTGATTTATGATATGAAACAATAATTCATTATTATTTTTTTAATTAATCTCATGACCATCGGTAGACTTACCATATATTTTGAAATTGAAATAATCGATTTTATCAAGTTTTGTGATTTGAAAATTTGTTAATGTTATTAAATACAATATTGTATTAAAATTTTCCATTCTTTAGTTTTTTTATATTAAATTTTGTACATTTACAATATGCTTTAGAATTGAGATTTGAAGATTTGTTTTTATTATTTGGTATAATTAACAAAACTACTAAAATTCTCTCTTTGTGATGGTCTCCTCTCTTCGTAGGAGTGAATTTTTTCGATTCAGTCTGTGAGGTCTTATTGGTGCTTTTTATTTGGGCTTTTAGTGTTGTTGTTGCTGTTCGATGGACGAATTTGAGTCTAAGTGAAGCTTCTGTATCTGACAAAGGCGGAGGATAGTGGTGTTAGGGTGAATGATAGTTCATTACTTTTCTTTTTTTTTCTTTTTTCTTGCTAATGAGGTTAATACATGTGTTATAGCCAAGGTTTTTAGTGTTGTTTTGTTGCTGTTTTATGGATGAACTTGAGTCTAAGTGGAGCTTCTTTATTTGACAGAGGCGGAGGATAGTGGTGTTAGGGTAAATGATTCCTTTTATGGTTTTGATTGTTATGGTTTCTCCTAATACTTCTGATACTCTTTTTCGTATACAACCTTTTGGGTACAAATTTATAACATTCTTTTTAATTGTATGACTAAAAAGATGGTTATTTTATTGGGAGAATCTTTAGGACTTGTGCTTGGATGTGGATTGTGATGCTCAAAATAATTGGACGAGCCCTTTTATGCATGTGAGAATTGTTATAGATGTTTCAAACCTTTAAGAGAGGGTTGAAATTGGATATTTCAAATTGTATAAGTCTATTTGGTGTCTTATACAATTTGAAAAGTTTATAGATTTTTATTATGGTTGTTTGAGGGAGTTGTTAGATTGGTTGAAGGGTATGTTAATATTGTGATTCCCCCATTTGAAGACTGGTTAAGGGCTATTTTTTTTCAGGATGGGATGAGTCTTGAGGAGGTCAAATGGATGACGGGTGGTGATAGAGGATGAAAGTTTGGGGGAAGGGGATAGTTGATAAATGCCATGAGATGCATATTTCTGGGCATTTATTTGCACATTTTTACTTGGAAAAATGGATTTTTGCATGTGTTTTCCCCTAAATTTAGTCTTCAAAAGTCAAAATGAGCTTATGAGGCTTTGGTTAAGCTCAAAAGATGTTATTTATTGGTTTGGAGATGATTTTGTAGATTTTGGCAGATGATTTTAGCTAAATTGAAGATTTTTGTCTGATACGGCCGCATCCCTAGATTCATCATGATCGTATCGGTGAGCCCTAATTTTTTAGAATTCAACCCGATCAAAAGTGGTCGTGATTTTTATGTTCCAAGAAATTGTCCGGCTCTGGTTTCGCCTGGTGCTCAAAGCATGAATTTTGGCCCTCCTCAACCGATTTGGAGCTTATAAAAGGAGGAGAAGCTCTCCATTTTGCCATCCAACTCTCCATCTCCGAAATTATCACATCTCCTCTATAATTTTACCATTTCTATTAGTCCCCTAGTACATTTTCTCAACTTCTCAAGTCAGTAGCCTTAAGAACGAAAGTTCCTCTGAGGCGTAACGGCTCTAGGTTATCTCATCTCTTGAAAGCGTGTGATAAAGAGTGATTCTTCCTTGAAAAGGGAGAATCTAAAGGAACTCTATTTACAGAGAACCTTTGAGCGAAAACGGATCGTCCAAATCCCATTTCGATTAAACACAAACATTCACAGTAAAACAGACAAATTATGCATAAAACATAAATTACAGCATGCTTTCTCATAATAAACAAAGGTTCAAGAGACTATACCTTAAAAGAACCCTTCTTCGCATTAATCCCTCAATGTAACTCGTTCACGAACGCGTAGAACAAGCACGAACACTCCAAACGAACAACGACACAACTCGAACCAAAGAAGGATACTGCCACTTGGTGACCTTGGTATTATCGGCATGAGAATCCATGAGTGGTGGCCTTTGGCTAATTTTGGTTAGAGGAGAGTTTGGAGTTGGAAAAGGAAGACGATCGAGGAGGCAAACTCTCTATCGCATAGAAAGACACTTAATCGTTCGGGCGATGAGGCTATCGTATAGTCTCTCAAAGCTGATCGTGTAGAATCTCTTTATCGTGTAACTCAACTACTTGGAATAATAAAATCATATTTCATTTATCCTAAATTTCCATAAAAACTGATTAACTTCCCACTAAGGGTGGTTAGAGAGAAAAAGGGAATTAATTATCAAATAACTAATAATATAAATAAATATGACAATCAACTTATCATATTGTATATATAACCTATAGTTTTAATATTGTACCATATATGTATAAACCATAGTTCTTTTTCTCTATTTTATGGCATTTGATATAAATCATATTTTTATTAAATTTAACAATTATGAATCTTATTCATATAAAATATATTTGAATCATATTCAAATATTTATTCCTCCAATTTAAACAATAATGTATCAAATATATTATGTCAATTATATCATATATAATTGAATATAATTGAATTAATTGAATTACATCATATATAGTTAAATTCCCTTTTATTAATTTGAACATTTCAAATTAACCCAAAAACTAATTCTCAACTTAAATCTTTTGAACAACCAAGGGGACCTTATGGACCTATAGTTTGAAGCTCCAACAGTACGTGAATAATTGATTAAATTCTTTAATCACATTATCCATCATCCCTTAACTGCTAGACACTTCACTAAAGACCGACAGCTGCACTCTTCGCACTACATATATATTTCTATATCCATTGGATATAACCAATCAACAGCAAGATGACCCTTCACAAATTGCTTGTAAGTACAACTAAGTCAAATTATTGTTTTGCCCCTGTAGTTACATCTAACTCCTTAAGCACCACTAATCTCTCTAATGAACAATAGATCATAGTCCCACTATGACTAAACTTCTCTCGAGCCAGGAGAGGGTGTGGTGCCACATTGTTCAAGACCCGGAATCAGTTCTTAAGGAAGCAATTTATCTACTTACCCCTATTTCGGGGAAGGAATGAATTCCATCTTGTGTAGCTGAGTTCCCAGCTTTCCAATTAGACGAATCTTGAAAATGGTAGGCTTGTTGAGTTGATGATCTGACCACTCTCACCCATACAAATCAAAGGACTGCCCTCATAGACAGAAGTTCACAACTCACTCGGGATTAAGGTCATGTTACCTATGGTCATCCTAGTGAAATGAAAGTCTCTATTATGAACGGCGTTATATAGGGCCACTAAACATTTCGTGATTCGGTCTTATACAAACTTCTTTGTAGAATATCCTCACTCGCATGTCTAATATATGAATGATTAAGATCAGATTATTTGTAGAAATTTACAACATTTGTAACACCTACAAAGCGGGTCATACTCGTAGTGTCACCAGGATAAGGTACCCAGCCTTATCCACATATTACAGACCATTTAGGTTATCAC
The DNA here is from genome assembly GCF_027475165.1 of Benincasa hispida. Lineage (NCBI taxonomy): Eukaryota > Viridiplantae > Streptophyta > Magnoliopsida > Cucurbitales > Cucurbitaceae > Benincasa > Benincasa hispida. The sequence goes on along the minus strand of NC_143485.1, from coordinate 38,046,823 downwards.
TTAAACATGATCCACCTGTATGTCTCCACATACATATTTAAGTTACAATGATAACCTTGGATGTTAGTTTATTTGTTTGTGGTTAATGCAACTAAAATATCATATATTTCATATACAGAAGTAAATAAAATATCATATATTATAAATCACAGAAATGTTTGTTCATACAAGGTTTACAAACTATAGGACCCTACGAGATTTAGGGCATCAACCTCAACAGAATCAACTTAGGAAAAAACTAGGAATTTGAGGATTAAGATCCCCTCAGTTGTAACTTTTCAACAATTTATCATTCATTTATTCCTTGTAATTTCTTTTATTCTCTTTCCAACATCGAACTCTATATTGTAGCTATGATTTATGATTCAATAAAATTCATTATTTTATCGTTTGTCATGAGCTAAATCTTCCTCTGGGTTTAACAATGTGGATGCTCTAGGGTTGTTATGGCTTAAGTAATATTGCACTTTATACCACTTTGTTTTACACATTCTCTTTCGTTGAACTTAAAGATAAAATCAGTAAGTTAAACTGACCACTTAATTTAACGATCTAGCGGAGTTCTAATGCTGAGAAGGTTATGGTGTAAGCGGATGTCACAAAAGGATATGAGACTTCGAGCCTAGAAATAGGACTGTCAAGTCGCCTTAGAAATAAAGGACACCATAGGATAAAGAAACTGAACTGGAATAATCTAAGATCCATCTAATTATGGAAACATTAGGCATTAGTTGCTTAGACATTCTAAAGGAACTTGACACAAGACCGAATAGGAGTAGATTTTTGTTCGCGTGTTACTCATTGTCCTGGTATGATGCGACCACATCCCTTAAGGAATAACACCCAAAAGGTTGAAACATTGCTTGCCCCTATTCGATCATCATTATTTATTGTTTTTAAGCTTTTCCCTCACTTTCCACAATATATATTTTCATTGGTTCATAGTCATAATCAACTTAAAAATCAATCTAGTCCTGTGGGATTTGAAACTTGGAATACTTCAAGTTTATTACTTCATTGATAGTGTATGCTTGTAGTGAGACCTCACCTATCTTTATTTTTACCTTTCATTCATTTGGTCGATTAGTAGTTGTTGATGATATGAGAGGTGGAAGTAGTGAGAGTGGACACCGTTGTTTTAGGGGTAGGGGATTAGGGCGAAGTGAGGGTGGTTGGAGGCAAGTTGGTTCGGTGGAGCATTTACCTTCATCTAATGAAAGTTTGGTCGAGAAGACTTTCTGCGGAGCCATTCAGAAGAAGGATGTTATAATGTGGACGGTGGAAGTTGATACTAAAGGGGATTTAGGAGACACGAATAGAGGAGTTGAACGTACGAATGTTGAAAAGGTTGTGTCCTAGGTTATGAAAGTTGGTGAGGGGAAAGCTACTTTGGGGGCGTTGTCTTGACAGAAGGAAGGAAAGGGAGTTATTGTTCATGTTTAATCCATGCGAGGGTTTTGACGTTTTAAGGGCATTGATAGGGATGTTAGAAGGGAGAGGGTGTTGAATAGATTTGAGAAAGGCAAGAGAAGGGTGGATGAGACTGATTTGCAACTTAAGAATTTTGTGACAAAAAAACCTAGACTGTTGATGTGGAGGTTGCTTGTTTATTATCGGTGAATGTTAGGGCCTAACCTCGTTGATCGCCATGAAAATCTTGTGTTGGTTTGTCCGAGGTTTAGGGAATTCAAGGCGTTCAAAGACCTCAAAGATATTGTAGGTAACATAAACCCTTGATTGTTTTTTGGTTGAGACTAAGTGTAGTACAACTAAAATGGAAGGAATGAAGGTCCGTCATAATTTTGAAAATTGTCTTACTGTTGATAGTATAGGGAATAGTGATAGGATTTGTTTATTTTGGAGTAATTTCGTAGAAGGGGAGATTCGATCTTTTTCAAAGAATCATGTTGATTGTAACGTGCAGTGGATAGGTAAGCGTTGGAGATTTCCTGGTATTTAAGGATGTCCAGAACATCAAAATAAAAAAGTTACTTGTGAATTGTTATGTAGATTGCACAATTTTGATGATTCACCATGGTTAGTGAGGGTGAGGGTGAGGGGGGTTTCAATGAGTATTTGTGGGAAGTGAGCAAGATGAGTGGCTCTACTAGAGTTCATCCTAATATGGCTTTGATGAGGGAGGCAGTTCATGATGTGAAATTAAACGATTTGGGTTATATGGTTAACAAGTTTACCTGGGCAAATCAATGACGAAATGGTTCTCATATTCTTAAAAGGTTGGATCGTCTTTTAGGGAATGTTGTTTTTTGCTCTCTATTTTCTAATGTGTGAATGAATCATTTAGACTAACTTTTTTCTAATCATCGTCCTATTTGTATTGATTTAAAGGAGCATATGATTGAGTGTGGGTCTGCTCAAGGAAATTATCCTTTTTGTTTTGAGGAAATATGGTCCCTTTACTTATTTTGTGGAGATATAATTCAACAAAATTGGGAGGTTGAGATGGAAGATAATAGCTTGGGAGCTTTATTGTTAAGATGTGGCCATAATTTGCATTCGTAGGGTGTCCAAAAAAGAAAGCTTTTGTTTAGTAAAAAGTCCAAACTTCGAGCTTAAATTTAGAGTGCTTATGATGGTGAGAATACGCTAAATTTTCAACTTATATTTAATCTTGAAGAGAAGTTGAATTGGACTTTGAAGGTGGAAGAAGTTTACTAGAAGCAACGTTATTGAAAAAACTGATTGAAATGGAATGATAAAAACACTAAATGGTTCCATCAATAAGCATTAATGCAGTGTCGCAGGAACAATATCAGAGGGATTTTTTTTTTTAATGGAAATGGTCTCTAGGTTACTAGTGGCGTGGATATGGAAAGAGTTTCCGTGAACTATTTTAGAGATACTTTTGCTTCATCCATTCCTAAAGAAACATAAATTAGTAATGCTATAAAAAATGTTCCAAAGAAGGTCACTAGTGAGATGAATGAATTGTTGCTAACTCATTTCACATAAATAGATAATAAAGATGCTTTGTTCCAAATGTTTCCAACTAAGTCTCCAAGACCTGATGGATTTCCGGCTCTCTCTTTTTAGAAATATTGGGAAATTGTTAAGGGGAAGTGTCTAGATGTGTTGGATCGTGGTGCTTCAGTTAAAGAGTTTAATCATACTCACATTGTGTTACGTCTCTAAAGTTAAGCAACCAAAGGAAGTTAAAGATTTTTGTCCTATTAGTCTTTGTAATATTTTGTACAAAGTGATTTCGAAGACTATTTCTAATAAACTTAAACAAATTCTCCCTTGGGTAATTAATGACGCTCAAAGTGCTTTTATGCCAGGACCTTTGATTTCTGACAATATTTTGGTAAGTTATTTGTTTGCATTATATTATGAATAGACAATATTGGTCAAAGGGATTACTCTTATCAAGCTTGTGAAGAGATCAAATCTCATAATGGAAGTAAGTAATCACTTTGCTTTAATTTTGTTTTAAAATTACAACACAGAAAAGAACAGACATACTGTTAGGGATGATGTCCTAAATTCTCGTAGGGTCCTGTAGTTTGTAAACACCTGTATAAACAAACGTTTGTGATGTAATAATATGAGATATTTTCTTCACTGTTGTCTATGAAATATGAGATATTTTATTTGCATTTACCACAAACCAATAAGCTAAGATCCCTAGTTGTTGTTGTAACTTAAGCATGCATGTGGAAACATAGTATATGGATCATGTCTTAAGTGATAACCAAAATGGTCTGTAGTATATGGATATAGGAGGAAAACTTTATCCTTGTGATACTATGAATACGACTTGCTTTGTGGATGGTTACAAGTATTGTGACGTGCTATAGATGGTCTGATCTTGATCATTCATGTAGAGACATGCGAGCAGGGGTGTCCTATACAAAGGAGTTTGTATAAGATCGGACCGTGAAGTGTTTAATCTCGTTATATAACGCCGTTCATGACAAAAACTTCATTTCACTAGGATGACCATAGGTAACATGACCATAATCTTGAGTGAGTTGGAAACTTTTGCCTATGAGGGCGGTCCTTTGATTTGCATGGGCACGAGTGGCCAGATTGTCGACTCAAACCTATTACTTTGGGGATTCATTTGATTGGGGAGTTGGGAACTCAGCTACATAAGATGGAATTCATTCCTTCTCCAAAGTAAGGGTAAGTAGATAGATTGCTCCCTTAAGAGCTGATTTTGGGGGCTTGAACGATGTGGCACGACACACCTTTTCATGGCCCAAGAGGTGTCCACTCATAGTAGGACTATGATGTATTGTTCATTAGAGGGATCAGTGGTACATAAGAAGTTAGATGTAACTAAAGGGACAAAATGGTAAATTGGCCCAACTGTATATCCGGTAGACAAGGAGATATATTTGTAGTGAGAAGAGTGCAGCTGTCGGTCTTTAGTGGAGTGCCCGACAGTTTACGAATGATGGATCTCGTGACTAAAGAGTTTAGTCAGCTATTCACGTACCGTTAGAGCTTCAAGCTACATGTTCATAAGGTTCCCTTGGTAGCTCAATGGATTCAAGTTGAGAATCAGTTTTTGGTTAGTTAGAAGTATTCAAATTGACAAGAGGGAGTTTGATTATATATGATATAATTAAACTGGTTCAATTATATATGATATAATTGACATGATGTATGAGATACATTATAGGATTTTGATATAAATATGATTTATATTAAGTAAAGGAGAAAATGATTATGGTTTAAATGTTTCATATGATGTGATATTAAAACTATAGGTTATAAATATAATATGTTAAGTTAGTTATTATATTTATTTATAATTAAAACAATTATGAGATAATTGCGGGTAGTTTCTCCTTTAATCGTGCGTGAAGTGGGAGGTTATATTCAGTTTTCATAACTGAAGGATAAAATGAAAAATGTTTTCATTTTGTAAAGGATCGCTTCATTAAATTCATGAGCAATCGTTTAGCTAACTAGAGACTGTACGACAACTTTCTAGCGAGAGACTAAATGATCATGTAGGCGCTTTTGACTAAACGATCGTGTAAAGTTTGACTAAACGATCGTGTAATGTTTTACTAAACGATTGCATGTCTTAGCGAGATTCTCTAAATGATCGTGTACCTACTGAGTTTTACTAAACGATCAAGCACAAGGTCTATACGATAGACAATATTCTTTCCCACTTGCTTGGTCGTATAGTGTGATCATAGTTTCCTCCAACCCTCTACCAAATTCATAACAGAGCCCACACTTCCTGGATTCTCACTTCGAGAATACTAAGTTTACTGCGTAGTGGTGTCCGAAAGGTTACTTGTTCGCGGAGAAGACTGTTTGTGAGTAATAGACGATTGGGTTAGCGTGCTAAGCAACAACGAGAGGTTGCTGTTTCAAGATCTTCACGAGAGTGAGAGATTTGTGGAAGAATAGTTCTTCAAAGGTATGGCTCTCGCTCCCTTTGTATTTATTTTCTAAAGCATTTTGTAATTTGTTAGAAAATGCATAACTAGTTTGTATGTTTGTGAATGCTTGTAATTCTGCCACAATGAATTTAGATCGATCGTGCTTCCGTTCATGGGTTCTCTTTGATAAGAGTTCCTTCACATATATCAATATATAATAAGTTAAAAATGAAATCAGAGGGAAAAAGAAACACACCTTTGAAGAATCGTTCTTCAAATTTATCCAAGTCTTCACATGTAACATCCCGAGTTTTTCACAATTCAAATTTTGTATTTTCACAAAATTCGAGGACAATTTTGTTAATTTTGAAATTCAATTTTATTTAAAGGAAAAATTTGGACTTATGTCGCAATTAATTGAAAATTTAAGTGAATTTATTTTAAGTTAATTTCAAAAGTGAGATGTTATTTGTGAGAATTATTTTAAATTTGGAATTTGCGTTTGTTTTAAAAGAGGGAAAGGGAATGAGAGTTAAGAGGGAGAGAGTTTTTATTTTTTATTTTTAAATTCACCTATAGTTTTAGTATAAATCTAATTCATACTATTTTAATATTTAAATCATATTTAAATATATTAACTCTCCTTTTACTATAAAGTTTAATTTTGAATCTTTCAAAATTAATTTTATATTAAAATGTACCTATATATATTATATTAATTGTATAATATACAATTAATACTATTCCCTTTAATAATATGAACAATTCAAATTCTTCCAAAACTATTGGTCCTTGTTTACTCGTTGTGAGCTAGAAGGGGTCCTAATTGACCTATAGATTAGAAGCTCCATTGATTCGACATTAACTAATTAAACTCTTTAATTATATTAATGCTTGATGAACATTAATTAGCAGTGGGTCACTTCATTAAAGACCCAAAACTACATTCTTTGCATTATAGATTATTTCTGCATCCATGGATTTAACGATTACTGGAAGTCGATCCTTCACGAGCAGATCGTAATTATAGCTAGGTCAAATTACTATTTTACCCATGTAATTACCTCTTACTCTTTAAGTACCACCGATCCTTCTAATAAACAATTTGTTTATGGTTCTACCACAAACCAATTCCCTTTTGGGCCAGTGAAAGGACGAGTACCCTTTGTTCAAGACCTATAATCAACATTTAAGGGAACTACTCTTCTACCTATCCTAAAGATGGGAAGAAGTGAATTTCATCTTGTATAGTTATATTCCCACCTCTCTACTCGGACAAATTCCCAAAATGGTAAGCTTATTGAGTCGACGATTCGAGACACTTTCACCTATACAAATTAAAGGACTAGACAGGAGTTCATAACTCACTTAGGATTGAGATCAAGTTATATGATTATCCTATGAAATATTAATTTCTTTAGTCAACGGTGTTATAATGAGAGATCAAATATATCGTGGTTCAGTCTTATACAAACTCATTGTATATGATGTTGGGGTTGATGCCCTAAATCTTATAGGGTCTTGTAGTTTGTAAATACATGTATGAACAAACACTTTGTGATATAGAATATATGATATTTTATTCACTTCAGTCTATGAAATATAAAATATTTTAGTTGCATTAACCACAAACTAATAAACTAAGATCCATGGTTATCGTTGTAACTTAAGCATGTATGTGGAGACATACAAGTGGATCGTGCTTTAAGTGATAACCTAAATGGTATGTATTATATGGATAAAGAAGGGATATCTTATCCTGGTGACACTACGAGTGTGACCCGTTTTGTAGGTGTTACAAATGTTGTAAAGTGCTACAATTGATCTGATCCTCGTCATTCATGTATTAGACATGCGAGCGGGGATACTCTATACAAAGGAGTTTGTATAAGACTGGACTACGAAATGTTTAGTCTCGTTATATAATGTCGTTCATAATTGAGACTTTCATTTCATTAGGATGACCATAGGTAACATGACCTTAATCCTGAGTGAGTTGTGAACTTCTGCCTATGAGGGCGGTCATTTGATTTGCATGGCTGAAAGTGGCCAGATCGCCGACTCAACAAGCCTACCATTTTGGGGATTCGTCTGATTAGGGAGCTGGGAACTCAACTACACAAGATGTCATTCACTCCTTCCCCAAAGTAGAGGTAAGTAGATAAATTGCTCCCTTAAGGGCTGATTCTTGGGCTTGAACAATGTGGTGTCACACTTTCTCTTGGTCCGAGAAGGGTTTAGTCATAGTGAGACTACGATCTATTGTTCATTAGAGAAATCAGTGGTACTTAAGAAGTTAGATGTAACCACAGGGGCAAAATGATAAATTAGCCCAGTTGTACTTACGAGGGATTTGTGAATGGTCATCGTACTGTTGATTGGTTATATTCAATGGACACAAAAATATATATGTAGTGCGAAGAGTGCAACTATCTATCTTTAGTGGAGTGTTCGATAGTTAACGGATAGTGGATTTCACGATTAAAGAGTTTAGTAGTTATCCACATACCGTTGGTTGGAGCTTCAAGTTACAAGTCCATAAGGTCCCCTTGGTAGCTCAATGGACTCAAGTTGAGAATCAGTTTTTGGGTTAGTTTGAAATGTTCAAATTAATAAGAGGAAATTTGATTATATATGAAATAATTAAATTAATTTAATTATATATGATATAATTGATATGATGTATTTGATACATTATTATTTGATTGGAGGAATTAATATAAATATGATTTATATTAAATGCCATAAAAGGAGAAAAAGAACTATGGTTTATATGCTGCATATGATGCAATATTTAAACTATAGGTTATAAATATAATATGATAAGTTAGTTATTGTATTTATTTATAAATTATAAATCATGAGATAATTAATTTTCTTTTTCTCCAATGACCGACCTTAGTGGGTGGTTTTAGACGATTTATGGCAATTGTGGGATAAAGATGAAAAATAGTTTTTCTTTTCATTCCACGCACAACGACACAAGTTATCGTTTTCATAATTGAGAAACTAAATGATGGAGCATCGAGTTCACTATACGATAGTGCCTTTTACTATACGATCGAGCATTAAGTCTATGCGATAGACTTCCATTTGCTACACGACCGTTCTGTCCAATACTTGATCGTTTACTCCTTCCATTCCTCCTTCCCTCTATCCAAAATCATACAAAACCCACAACTCCTGAATTCTCACACCGAGAATACCAAGGTAATCTTGTGGTAGTGTCGAGTTCTATTCGAGGATCGAGTTATACTCACTGGTGATCGAGAAAGTTCTAGTTGCAAGTTGTGTTCGTGCTGTTGGACGCATTGGTGATTGATCGAAGGAAATACGTGAAGAAAGAGTTCTTCAAAGGTATTGTTTACTTGATCCCTTATATTTAATTAAGAATCATGTTGTAATTTAGTCATTAATGCATAATTGTTTCTGTTTGATTGTAAATAGTTATGTTATTTCATAATGGAATTCGGAACGATCCGCTTCCGCTCACAGGTCCTCTAGTTTTAGAATTCCTTTATATGATGTTTGTTTGGTCTCAAAGATCAATGTCGTCAACTCGACTTCAATCTGAATCAAAAGAATATATTTATAAAAATCACCGAAATACTACTACTTATACTACTGGGTAGCACAAACAGCAAGCACGGGGTTGAACCATAGAGAGGCTAAGAATTAAATCTCTCTTAAGCTAAATTTGATTGTGAAAAACAGTAAAAATAGGGGTTTTGTTTTTTGTAAAATTGAAAACATGCAAGAAATTAAAATGCAAGGGGTAAATGTAATCTATGATTGAAGTATATCTAATTTTTAGAGTAAGAGGGAGAATTCTATGCAATTTCTATCATGGAGCTCAATAATTAAACATACATTCCTTCTATGCGTGCACAACAATTAAATCAATTCGATTTAACTAGTCTCTACAAAGGTCGACAACTAATTAAAACCAAATCAATTAAGCGTCCTAGGTATTAATTAAGATTAGAAAGTCTACCTTAACTAAACTATATGTTCCTAATTCTACTGGGTTCTCAATGATCATATAGAATTAAAAATCAAATGCATGAAGATCGAGAATTCCATTATGTTGATTAATTAATAGATAGCTTAATTAACTAATCAAAGTGTTTTTTGAACCTAGGTTGAACATGTATTGCTAAGGTCCAAGTCCAGCCTATGAACTTAAGCCTTCACACTCAATCCTATGCTACCGGGGCGATTTAAAGCATTGACGAATATTAGAGAAACGCGCAAGCTCGAAATTGACTAGCAAAGATATGCAAACATGATAGGTTCGTCAATCCAACACATAAATGCAAATCTAAATTAGATCAAGATTCAAAGAAAGTATGAAATTTAAGAACGTTAAATCCAATCAAAGAAATCTCAAGAAAATTAACATAGAACCTCTTACTCAAAGAAATTTAAAGAATCACCTCTTAATTCATAGACAAATCAAGAAAGATCATCCAATCCATCAATTACAACCTAAAATAAAAAATAAATCTAACCTATTGATACTGAAAATACAAAGAGGAAGGAAGAAAACCAAGCTTCTCTTCAACCTTCATAAGTTTCAGCATAAAAATTTGACCTAAAACGAATAGAGTATTTATAGAAATATTTGTAGCGTCGCAACGTTGAAGACAGCGTTGTGATGCGGATACATGGCTGGCCCTCGAGCGTTGGGGTAGAGGCGCAACGCTGACTCTAATGCTGACATTCGTAAAAGCACACGTGCAATGGCTGGTGTATCCATCGAATGTCCGTAGCATTGCAACGCCGCCCTGCTTCTTAGCCTACTACCTTTCAACATTGCACTAGCATTGGGCTTAGACTTGTTCTAGCATTGTGACGCTGCTAACTGGGGCATGTTGGTCATTTTCACTGCATTGAAGCCCGGATGCTCAAATTGTCTTCAAATTGCTTCAAATTAACCCTCTTTGGCTCCAAGCCCTCGATTTTACCTTTTGGTTGCTCAATACCTACCAAATAGGATAATTAACATTAAAAATCTACTAACGAGCTTGAGTTAAGCTAAGAATTATGGCTCCTTTTCAGAGCTATTAATACCCTCACTCACATGTCTTTATATGAACGATTTGGATCAAATCGTTTGGGTCGTATCCATAATGTTACCAGGACAAGACACTCAGCCTTAATACATATACTATAGATTCTTTAGGTTATTACTTGAAACAATACTATTTCAAGTCTCATGAAATAACCTTGGATTTTTTCGTAATGGACAACTAATTATTGTATATATAAAATAATCATTATATCAAATAACTAATTAACTAAGAGGCTTTATGATATAAATCCCAATAATCTCCTACCTACGCTAAAACCGATAAGCTAGTAAATGAGACATGTATCCTAGGACATACTTTATACCCAACATGTTTCCCCACTTGCCCTAGTGCATAAGTGACATATCTCGTAGTCCTAGACATTTTAGTTGATCCTCACACACTTTAGCCTAAATAGGGATGACAAAATTCCCCGCGGGTCCCTGACCCGATCGAGGCGGGGAATCCCCGGTTTGACCGGGCATGTGGGTCAAACTAGGAATTTAAACGGATCTCGATCGGGGACGGGGAGGGGATCCTCGACCCCAATCCCGATCTTTGCCCCCGCCCCGATTTTTTTAATTATTAACCTATATAATAATAATAATAATAATAATAATAATAATAATAATTAAAATTAGAAAAAACTGAAACAAAAATTTTAATTATAATTTTTTTTCTAATTTTAATTATTATTATTATTATTATTATTATTATTATATATATACTAATACTACCGTTTTACTTATTTTTTTAATTTTAATTTTCAATTTTCAATTTTAACAATTTTAATAAAATAAAAATTTAACAATTATACTAAATTATTGCATAAAATTTATAATTTTAATATAAATACTAATTTTAGTTAATTTTAAATAATAAAAATAATAAAATAAAAAGCACGGATTTTTTTTTCCGCAGGGATCCGAATCCCTGACTCTGTCCCCGACCCCCCAAAATGGAGGATGGGGCAAGGATGAGGATTAAAAATCCCCACGGGGATGGGGATGGGGAATGTATCCCTGGCCCGGCCCGACCCCGTTTCCATCCCTAAGACTAAAGAGTCTTTTTATATAAATCAAAATATATATCATAAAACCATCTTGGTCACTACCATGATGTTTTCTCCTATTTGCCTTTACTCTAGACTTTGGTGTTTTCTAAGATCCTTCGCTTTAGTCTCTGCACCACTATTATCTCATAAAGTGTTATAGACTAATTCATATCTGGATCAGTTTTCAAATTTAAGGATATTTATGACTAGATGAATTATTGCTTCACAAACAAAATAATTGCCTCGTAGTCCATACCACACCAGTCGGGACAAATCTTAACATGGATCTATCCAATTCCCTGTAAGATCTAGTGTATCTTGTCAAAGATCAAATCTTAAACTCCATATACACTAACATCTCATTATCCATAGATATTTTGAGAAAAATTTAATATTTATACTCAATGGTCGTACCAATGATTTAACCAATATAACTAACCAATTGTATATTAAATGTTAATTCAGCCTCATTTATTAATTGTCTCCTACTTAAAGAAGATAATTAATCATATATCCTCAACACTTGAGGTGTCTTAAAAAACTTTTCCTTGCACTTTATCAACTTCAATTTAGAATTATACACTATCATTCTACTGCATCGAACATTTAACAAACAATTTTTGTACATGTAAGATGCTTGAGACAAGTTTAACATTATGTCCTTACAAACTCTATTTGGACATCTAATATATAATATCGTTTCAAAGCATGCATTTGTAATTGGTTAGGTAGTCAAAGTTTTTTTTGTTGAAATTTTACTTTATTCATAATGAGTAATAAGACATTAATAAAAGATATGATAAAATACCCGTTTAACGTTAATATTCTTGTCTGTACAAGAATTTTATTATTTATTCAAAATCATATGTTATGATACTATATTAAAACCTTATATTCAAAGATCCTAATTGTGTATGTCATTTCTCAAATGAACATATACAATCATGCAAACTTTTTGCTTTTCATCTTTGAAAACTCTCCAGATATGTATAAAATGCAATAAATTTCTTTTCATAAAATAGTTATATGTATTCATTTTATATATCTCATATGTAATAGTGAATCAAGTAATGCTTAAAACTCCATTGTGACAAAAGGTTAGAAAGTTGACTCACAATCTAATTTCTCATCAGTTTCACATATTGCCATGAGTTTTATCTTAAAGATCTGTATCTTCTTATCTACACTTTCTTGTATGCTTTGTAGAAGTATTCATATTCTATGTTATCCCATCAAGAAAATTCACAAATCCAAATTGGGATAAAGTACAAAAACTTTATCTCATAATTCATGACTTTGACATATTGCCTTCTTGTCAACATCATTCACTTTTTGTCATCTAATATGACAACTTTGACTTCCATTAAGTCATTGTAAAGGTTGAATTGTCTCATAACTCTCCCTCTATTTTTGAGGTTAACAAGTCTTCTTCTTTCCATCTAACATGACAATATTAACTTCAAGTAAGTCTTCGTAAAGGTTGAGTAATCTCATAACTCTCCTACTACTTTTGAGGTTTATAAGTCTTCATCTTGTAATCTAACATGACAATATTAACTTCAAGTAAGTCTTCGTAAAGGTTGAATAATCTCATAACTCTCCTACTACTTTTGAGGTTTATAAGTCTTCATCTTGTAATCTAACATGACAATATTGACATCAAGTAAGTCTTTGTAAAGGTTGAATCATCTCATAACTCTCCCACTATAGTGAAGAAATATCTAGTTGACAATTAGAATTCATTTAACTCTCAAATATAATTAAATTGTTAACAACACATGTTAACAATCAAGTGGTTTTACTTTGAATCAATCCATCAACACTATTTAACCTTTTACAGGTTTGTAGGATATTATTCATTCCTAATAAAACAATATTTGTCATAAAAATACATTTTTTATTTGAAATTGAACAAAAGACCATTTTGTAACTCCTGAAGGATAACTTACATTTAGGCGTATCGTCGAATATTTATGTACTTATTGGGTTTATTTCGATACAAGCATATTAAATTATCTAAATCCTGAAATGTGTAAACTAGTTTTACAACACTTCTATAATCTAAAATTGTTTCTCAAACATTTTTGGAAGAAACAATGTTCCAAAGACAGTCTCTATTGCATGTCCTAAGTAGAGCTTGGTAATAGTGTGTATCTTTTAAATGATGTGACTATGTCTAACAAAGTACTCATCATTAATTTGACCAAGTCTAACGAGGTCAAATTTCTTCTATTACTTGACAATTTCACCCAAATTGTATCTAATGCTTGAGTTGGGATCTAATCCCATCTTTTTCAATTAGGCGTAGTACAATAGACTCTTGTACAAACTATTATGATTTGATCATAATGTCTTGATAGACATACCTAATTGTTTTAAACTTTAGCCTAATTTCTTTTGAAACTTTTAAAGAAAATGAGACTTAAGTTGCATTAGATGAAGATACTTTTACACAAAATACCCATCAATTAGATTGATGACATATTTATGATGTTAGACTTATTCTTACATTCATCAGACCACTTTCATCATAATGTGTAGGTTTGACATGTTCCTTGGTTATGTCGGCTTATCTAATAAGGTCCAAATACTTAATCTCTTAGTATAATAGAAAGACGTGTTAACTTTTAACACACAAATTGTACTTATTTAAGGTTAAACATATTTTCTAACAACTTCTGAAAATATGGTTTATTACTAAACCATTCATACTTTATGAATCATGTAGTAATAGAATTTTGAGAAATTGAATTTCTCATATGGTATTAAAAACATCATTTTCAGCATAAACAAGTTATGACATCTTAATATCTCCCACTGAGATGGACTTTCTATTGTGAACATGCGGAAGTTATTCTACTGTTTTAAGTATTTACCAAGAAATACAGTCTAACTGTACTGAAGAAAAACATTGATAGTGAATCTATATTCAATTATCCAGGTGAGAATCTTTATTCTCCACTAAGAACTCAGTAAATCAAATTTACTCATTTTCTTATTTTTTTAAGGTATTTCTAAAATTCCTAATTTTGTAACTTCCTAGGCTAATTTGGAAACAGTTTCCTGATGACTTTAGTCACCGAATTTATATTTTCTCAAACTAATATAATATTTAACTTTTGAGATCATTTAGCACCCATAAACTCCAACATACAATGATATGTCATTGTCATGTTCTTCATCTTCTAATCTAGACATATCATATGTTAATTAGATGATAAATTTGAGCTATCTATCTAATTATGGTTCACTAATCATATAATTCATGAACTATTCATGAACTGACAACAGTATTTTTATAACATTTCCCAACCCAAAAACAAATTGAAAATTACACTATCATTTAGTGTCAATGATATTTTGCAAGTAGCATTTTTATATATTTATTTGACTTATATTTGTAATTGAAAATTAAATCACGTGAGAGAAATAACTTTGAAATATATAAAATATGTTATTTGATAATATGTAGTCAATTATCCATTCAAGTTCAACATAGAAATTAAAAAGAACCCTATAGATTTAATATGGATCTCATTCATATTAATTTTATATTTCTATTGCTATGATACTCTAATGATTTAGAACACGTGCAACCTTAGGGTGAACAGTTCTTTCACTTAATTGGGATGTTCTCAACTAATTATTACATAAAAATAATTCTTATTCCTATAATAATTAACTACAATTTATTTGATCAAAAAATAATTAGTTAATATTTTCTTGTAAGTGTAACCTTTCATTTTAGATCTTATAGTTCTGCCCCAATAAGCCCGCCTCAGGGAAAGAGGTGCAAAAACTATAGCGACCCTATCCATTTCTGGAGTTCCCCCTAATATTGACTCCATACAAACACCTTCCTACGGGGGACACTCCTCGGACGCCACGAGGTCGAACATGGAATCTCACATTGCAAACTAATGAAAGAGACCATTGAATATGTTGGTACATGTCATTCTCTCACTTACTATAAATACTTTCTCCATTCACTTTGATATTGATCCATGCAAACACCTTCCTAAGGAGGACGATCCCAGGACGCCACGAGGTCGAGTATGAATCTCATGGTGTAAACTATCATGGAAAGCATGAGAGAAAAGTGACACGTCATATAAATCTTTTTCTCCCACTAAGTATTTTAAAATAAATGGTTCAATACTTAGGTAAATTAGGCTAAAACATTTATCTAAGTGAATATTGTTTTCCCAATATAACATTTATATTGGGTAGTTTTATTATAATGTTTTAATTCATTAATCATTTTAATAAATTAATACAATATTGCATGCTTAATAAAATATTGACTAATTCAATCTCTAGGTTGGTTCATAGGTAAGAGTGTTCTCTTATGATCAACTTAAATATCCCAATCCTAGATAAAACCTTCTTAGACAGAGTTCCCTTATAAGCAATATTTTATTATTAATATTTTATTTTCTCATTTTGATCCTATTAAACGAAACAAAATATTTATTTTAAATCTAATCTCATTAAAAATAAAATTAAAGATAAGTTAATTAAAATTTAAACTATTCAATTCAAATTATTTAATCTTACCCTAATCTCATTTTGTTAGCATGCAACTTTATTCTAAGTTTCGGGTAGGCTGGACTGGGGTTCTGGAAAAATCTCTACGAATTCTTCTTTGTGAGGTCGCAAAGAGGGAAGTAGGGCTTCTATTGACTAAAGGTGGATTCTTCGCTTTCCTTTAGAATGAAAGTCGCTATTCAGCCCCTACTACTGACTTTTGACTTTGTTTGATTCAAAAGGCGAACAGCCCCCCCAACTAGTCGTATGAGATTCATTGGCCATACATAGTGAAGGGGGATGGGGATTTCAACGAATGAATAAAGCTATGATCGTACCCGAATAGGGATGATGGTCTTCCTCTTCTGTCTCCAAGCCGGCCACTGGGCTTTTTCCTAGATCAAAGCGGATCAGCTCGCCTTCTTGTTATCCAAAAGTCGGTCGAATCGGGCGGCGGGCCCCCGCCCGACTTTCCCAAATGCCCACCACCGGCCCTTCTCCTTTCCGGGTTTGGATTTTGCGGCACTTTTTCGCCTTCTCTTCGCTCTGGACGGGAGGGCTAGGCGGAACCTTCCGAGTTTTTAGAGAAAAACCACGCTGCATTTTTGCTCGTTAAATATACAATATAATTCTTATATTTATATTAATGAATTAAAATTTATTATATGTATATCTTGATATTATTATTAACTAAATATAACTATTATATTCTAATTAACAACAATCATATTTTATGCATATCATCTTTCATTAACACACATAATGAAAAATTATATAATATGCATGCTTTTAATCATACATTAAAACATATATAACAGTTATATTATAATCATGTAAACCATAAAATAAAATCATGTAAGTACATACCTTATGAATCAACCTAAACTTTAAATATAATATTTATATTTTAAAATGATGCATGATTATGCCTTTTATTAATTAATATAACTCTTATATTAAAACTAATGAAAAAAAAATAAAACATGCTATCATATAATATAACACTAATATTTAAATACGATGCATGACATGCTTAACCTATGGTGGAAATTTAAACTATATGACATACTTTATGAAATATATAATTAATATAATTAAACATACACATTATGCATATTAAAACTATATTATAACAATAATGTACCAAATATTGGTACCCTAATAAAAACATTAATTTGATTAAAACACAATAAACTATCTTGAAATGTTGGAAGAAAACGATCTTTTCATGATGCACAAACGTGGATAGTAGTCAGAAGCTTTAAATGGTACAAAAGATGACGATTGTCAGAAATTTGCACAGAAACCTCTCGAGTTTGCACTTCGAAATCTGTCTTTCACCTCTATTTTTGACCTTTTTCACAGCAAACACTTCACTACGAACGATCTAAACTTACAAACTAGATTTACAGAATAAATGTCCAAAACACCAATCCCTTACATTGATCAAATCAACGAAAATCGATAAATCTAATGTGTCAATATTTGTTAACATCTATTTTGCAAAACCTACATTCAAAATACACTAAGCTACCCACCATTTAGTTATGTATAAAATTCAAAAAAAAAAAAAAAAATGATTTGGCTTTGATACTAATTGAAGGGATCGAATCCTACAGCGGAAGCGATTGATCGCTTTTGCTTTGATTTTGTTTTAAAATTACAACACATAAAAGAAGAAACATACATCAATATGTAAGAAGTTAAGCATGAAATTAGAGGTAAGAAGAAACATATCTTTGAAGAACCGTCTTCAGATCATCACAATTCCTCAACAAATTGATCTTCCACGAACAGTATCGCGACGCCACCATCGGGTCTTTTCGGCTATTTTTTTTGGCAAGGACTGGTTTGTGGGAACTAAATTTTTGAAAGAACAAAGGGTTTGTGTTCATGTGGAGATCTTTTCAGAGAGAACTCTTTTCACTGTAAAATATTGAGAGAGCTCAAATGGGAGTTAAAAGGGAGAGAGTTCTTAATTTTTTTAAAAAAAGAGACTTCTTTACAATCACTTTCATTTGTGGAGAAAAACCTCTCTAATTAGTGGGAATAATTACTTGCTAATTTCTCTTAATTAAATTAAAACGATTTAATTTAATTAAAATAAATTAATTAATTTAAAAAATGAAATATCTAATATTTAATTATGTATGTATGTATGTATTTCTCTCCTAATCTATAGTTTTTAATATGAATCTCATTCACATTAATTTGTGAATCTATAGTTTTCATATGAATCTAATTTATGCTATTTTCATATTCAAATCATATTCAAATATATTCAATATCCTTTTATTATAAAATTTAACTTTGAATCTTATTCAAAATTAACTTTATATTAGAATGTACCTAAATACATTATATTAATTGTATAAAATACAATTAACATATTTCCTTTAATAATTTGAACAATTCAAATTCTTAAAAAACTATTGGTCCTTGTTTACCTGTTGTGAGCTGGCAAGGGGACCTAATAGACTTACAAATTATAAGCTCCAAGGATTTTACATTAACTAATTAAAATCTTTAATTATATTAATGAACATTCATTAGTTGTGGGTCACTCCGGTAAAGACTCACAACTGCACTCTCCGTACTATATAATATTTTTGCGTCCATGGATTTAACCATTACAATAAGCCGATCAATCATGAGCAGTTTGTGATTACAGTCGGGTCAAATTACCATTTTACTCTTATAATTTCCTCATACTCCTTAAGTACCACTGGTCCCTTTAATGAACAATATGTTTATGGTTCTACCATAAACCAAATCCCTCTTGTACTAGTGAGAGGCGGGTACCCTTTGTTCAAGATCCGGAATTAGCACTTAAAGAAACTACTCCTCTACTTACCCGAAAGATGGATAGAAGTGAATTTCATCTTGTGTAGTTATGTTCCCAACTCTTTATTCGGATAAGTCCTCGAAATTGTAGGCTTATTGAATCGACGACTCGAGCTACTCTCGTCCATACAAATTGTAAGCCCTTGTTCTTTTTCCTTTTATCTATGCTTATAACTAACTCAAATAAGTGATTTTAGAATTTACCTAAATGAATCATTTTGATTAGATGACATAAACATGTTTTGTTGTTAAATGTTGAATTAGTAGTTGGAAATTACTTTACAATGTAAGTATCTTTTTAGTTATTTAGGAACTTAGTAACATTATGGATTGTTGGAGTAATTTATCATGATTGGGCAATTAACTATTGAATATGAGTTGTGATTGACTAAGTGTTAGAAAGAAAGAAGGAATAAAATTTGGTAGGAGAAACAAGTAGGTCGAGGGTAAGGAGGAGGAGTGTTAGGGTTGGAAAGTATTTTAAAATTAATTTTCTAAATTTAAAAATTAATTTAACTTGATAAACTTAATTAAGGATGAAAAGTATGAGTAAAAATGAGAAGAATCCACGTAGTAGGACAAACAAGTAGCTGGTTGACTCAAATTGATTGGATGAAGAAAAGGTAGTTTTAGGCAGCTTGTGAAGGGTATTTTTGGAATGCTAGTTCTTCCAATTTACCTGTGCTATTTTCATGATTTTTAAACCAAATGAACGTCGATTTAGTGTAGAAGACGCTAGGGCTACCGAAGTGATTTGAGATCAGGAAGGTTGAGAAAACTTGAAGGAAACAAAAGTTGTCTGAAAATAGGGTGAATCTGAGCTTACTGTTTTAAAGGAGTTTTCAAGGCACTTAGAGGAGATTTTTGGTGCTCAAAGTTTTTGGAAAGCTAGTAAAAGGTCCCTATTGAGTTCAATAAAATTTATTTGAAGTTTATTTAATTAGAAATGGTGTTTTTAAGCTTTGAAAATTTGAGTTTCAACAAAAAAAATCATTAGGCGAAGAAGCTGCTAACCACCCCCCAGGCGCCCTAGCTGCGCAAGCCCGTCTGCCCAGCACCGCCCACCCGCACGCCTCATGCCCATCCTGCCTCATGTCTACACATGCCTCTCCGTGTCAGCTCTCCCCCAGTGCGTGCCTCACGCCCACCCTGCATGCCCATGCCCACAACCCAGTGCCTACACTCATTTTTAGTGCCTATTTGCCCTTTTTTTTTTAGCATTTTGAGTGTTGATGAGCATTTTTTAAGCCCAATTAAGATTTTTTTTGATATTTTGACCTAAAATGAATAATTTCGGATTAAAAGGTGATTTTTGGGCCACTTTGGATAATTTGAGAAAAATGGACTTAAAAAGCAAAATGTGAGTGTTTAGGTGCTGAGTTGAGTTCAATTGGTCACATTGAAACACGAAGGGTTAATTTGACCTCTTGTTAGTGTCTAGTAACCTTGGGACTTTATTTCAGGTCAAATTGAGATCGGGAGAGCTTATAAGCCAAGGAACTCGTGCTCGTGACTGTGAGTGATTTATTTTCAAGTTTTCTATATAAAATCTGTATGTGGTACTACAATATGGTATGATTTGAGTTAAAAGCTCACCTCTTTTATGAAAACCATGTTTTAAATATGCGTGATCAATGATTTCTGATTATCATGAATTTCTTATGACTTGGATGTTTAAATGTGATTGAACTCTGGGTCGTTCAAGCATGGTTTTAATAATAAACCTGATAAAGAATATAGAATGAAATGTGTATTCCAAGGGTAGGATGTTGTGATGATTGCTGAAAATGTGGTTTTACACCACAGGATATAGTGATTGAGGGTGATGATTTATAAACGACCCTATTGTCGTTGAATTTGATAATGTAACGAGAAATGTGTGTGCTTTCTTAAACTATATAAGTTTGTGGAAAGAGGTTTCAAAACCTTAGACCTATACATCCTAGCTAGCAGGGGATCTCCATGAGCTAGTGTAGCCATAGAGGAATCTAAGTTTGGGGTGATGAGTCGTATATGAATGTTTCCCATGCATTTCACTGACTTACTAGAACTGAGAACATCTCTATTTGATTGACGAAGCTCCGAGGCTGAAAGATGGCTTATCTCGGAGAGAGACTTGGATTCGAGGCTGAAAGATGGCTTAACTCAAAGTCATACATATCTTGTGATCCGCGACTGAAATATGGCTTAACTCGGAGTCAGATGTTTACTAGATTCTGAGGCTGCAATATGACTTAACCTAGAAGACATAACCTTGCTCTAGGGCTGAAGTATGACTTAACCCAGAGGTCGTAATGTTACTCCGAGGCTGAAAGCTGGCTTAACCCAGAGTCAGTTTGATATGTTGGGTTCTAGGGCTAAAATATGGCTTAACCTGGAAATTGTAAGAAACTCTACATGCACGTATGACTTAATAAAAGGTAGAACATATAAGGATAGATTTGATGCGAGTATTGGTAAATGACATGTGTTGGTTGGCTAGTTATTATGTTGAGATGTATAGATCGTGCCACTATAAAATTTTATATATTTCAAAGGTTAATGATGATCAAAATGTTGTTTGTTATGTAACTCTTAAACAAGAGTATCCATGAGCGTGTCCGGATCTTTCCTATTTCATTGTGACCGAATTACTACACACACATTCTAACAAACAGGTATGCATTTTCACACTAATTATAGGCATGCTTTGACAAATAAAATACAATAGATTGAGTAAACGTACCAATTGAAGACTATCTTCAGTTGAACTCAATCCAGCAGAAGCAACTCCTCTACGGTCCAAATAGCCTACCAATCAGTCGTCTAACAGCACGATCGCCTATACGAACGACAGCGCACGAACAAGCAGCAACCGGGGATGATGCCACCACTCGAAGCCCTTGATATTCTTAGAGTGAGAATTCAAAGAGTGGACTTTGCTGAAATTGGTAGAGGAAGAAGGAAAGAATGATTGTGTAGAACGACAAGCAAGTGGGAGATAGTAGGTGACTATCGTATAGTCGAGTGCTCGTCGCTTAGAGAAAGGTACATGATCGTGTAGGTTTTACTAAGCGATCGTCTAGTAATTAGTGAGCAATCATTTAGAAAAACTCGGTGTGTTAAGCGATCATTTAGAGAAGCTAAGCGATCATGTAGAGAACGCGTGCGATCGTTTAGTTCAGCTCAAGTGTGCGATCGTCTAGGCGATGGGCGCTATTGTATAGGCTCTTAGCTAAGCGATCGTAAAGTTTTCCACACCGTGAGCGATTTTTTTGAACTCTTTGCAAAATGAAAACAATTTTCATTTTATTCTTCAGTTATAATAACTAAAATTAATCTTCCCATTTTCGCACGATTTAGGAGAAATTTCTCGGCCAGTTATCTCATAACCGCCTAATTAAATAAATAATGAATATAAAAATATTATATTCTTAACCTATAGTTTGATATCATATATCTACTATTGTAATTTCTCCTACACTTGATATAAATCATATTTATATCTAATTTCCTCCAAAATAATGTATCTCATACATTTAGTCAATTATATCATATATAATTAACCAGTTCAATTATATCATATATAATCGAACTCTCTCTTATCAATTTGAACATTTCAAACTGATCCAAAAACTGATTATCGACTTTATCCAAGCTACCTAGGGGACCTTATGGACCTATGGCTCGAAGCTTCAACAATACATGAATAATTGACTAAACTCTTTAGCCACGAGATCCACCATCCGTTAACTGTCAGGCATTCCACTAAAGACCAACAGCTGAACTCTTCTTACCACAAATATATTTCTGTGTCCATCGGATATAACTAATCATGAGTACGATGACCCTTCATAGATACTCGTAAGTACAGCTGGGTCAATTTATCGTTTTGCGCCTGTAGTTATATCTCGCTCCTTAAATACCATCGATTCCTCTAATGAACAATACAACATAGTCCAACTATATGTGAACACCTCTCGTGCCAAGAGAAGGTGTGTGGTGCCACATCGTTCAAGCCCTGGAATCAACCCTTAAGAGAGCTATCTATCTATTTGGCCCTACTTTAGGGAAGGAGTGAATTTCATCTTGTGTAGCTGGGGAAGGAGTGAATTTCATCTTATGTAGCTGAGTTCCCAGCTCCCAAATCAGACGAATCCCCAAAATGGTAGGTTTGAGTCGGCGACCTGGCCACTTGCACCCATACAAAACAAAGGATCGCCCTCAATGGCAGGCGTTCCCGACTCACTCAGAATTGAGGTCATGTTACCTATGGTCATCCTAGTGAAGTGAAGTTTCTGTCATGAACGGTGTTATATAACGAGACGTTAACACTTTGTGGTCAGATCTTATATAAACTCTTTTGTATAGGATGCCTCCACTCGCATGTCCCCTACACGAATGATCAAGATCAAACTATCTATGATAAGTCACAACACTTGTGGTCATTCCACAAAGCGGGCCGCATCTGTAGTGTTACTAGTATAAGGTATCTCTCCTATATCCATATCCTACAAACCATTTTGGTTATCACTTAAGACATGATCTACTTGTATGTCACCACATACATACTTAAGTTACATACAGATAACTGGGGATGTTATGTTTATTGGTTTGTGGTAAAGCAAATAAAACAAACAACTGAGCAAAATCAAGAAGTGAAGTAAAATATCATATATTATACAACACAAGCGTTCGTACAAACTGCTTACAAACTACAGGACACGAGACTTTAGGGCATCAACTCCAACAATATGTTGATAATGGCTTCATGAATGAGTTCTATGTTTATGACATTGCGAATGACTGTTGACATGGAGACCTATTGACGCTTTAAATTTGATATTGGTTTTCATTAATGATTTTCTAAAGAGAGAGAATATGTTCATATTAAATTCCTACTCACTAGGGTTTAGCTCATGTTTTCCATGTTTTATGTTTTTCCTTTATCAGGTAGCGATCAAGTTCCGGATCCAAGTTGAGTTGTCTACTGCCACATGACGAGGGTCTCCTGCTATATCGTAGATCTACATGTTTTAAAGTCCTATTGTAAATAGGTTGCATATCACGAACCACATGTATTTGAGTTTTGAGAATGTGGGATAAAAGTAGTTATGGTTGTACAGTATAAAAGATGTATCTGTAGTACATAAACTTTGTTGATATTTATATGTAATAGAAGATGGAAAGCTATGGAGTATGTTTATGAATGTCGTGTTATGGATTATGTCGAATGGAAATTAACTGTATTAAATGATCATTGTGTAACTATTCGGGTTCATGTACAGGTTGAGTTGGTTAGTTGGATGCTAAATGTCATCAAGGGAGATGATGTTTAACATCTTCACACCAATTTCTAGATTAGATGGGTAATCTGGGAGGGGGTGTGACATAAATCAAAGGGTTGCCCCTCATAAACAAGAGTTTATAACTCACTCAGAATTGAGATCGAGTTACATGACTATCCTATGAGATATTAATCTCCTCATTAAACTATATTACAATGAGAGATTAAATATATTATTGTCCAGTCTTATACAAACTTGTTGTATATAATACCCCAACTTACATATTTTTACATGAATAATTTAGATCAAATCATTTGTAACACTTACAACATTTGTAACAATTACAAAGAGTGTCGTATCCATAATGTTACCAAGTTAAGACATCCAATCTTAATCCATATACTATAGACCCTTTAGGTTATTACTTGAAACACGATCCACCTGTATGTTCAATATATACTATTTCAAGTCTCATGAAATAACATTGGATTTTTCCTGTAATGGATAACTAATTATTGCATATATAAAATAATCAATTATTATATCAAATAACTAATTAACTATGAGTCTTTAGGGTATAAATTCCAACACCTACAATATTTGTAACAATTATAAAGTGGGTCATATCCATAGTATTACTAGGATAAGGCACCAAACCTTAATTCATATACTTTAGACCCTTTAGGTTATTACTTGAAACATGATCCACCTGTGTGTCCAATACATATTGTTTCAAGTCTCATGAAATAACCTTGGATTTTTCCATAATGAATAACTAATTATTTCATGTATAAAATAATCAATTATTATATCAAATAACATAAGGATTTATGGCATAAATTATTGGGTTGATGTCCTAAATCTCGCAGGGTCCTGTTTGTAATTGTATTGTACAGATATTTTATTTATTTAATAAATTATGAGATGTTTTATTTGACATTTAGTAGTATTAAACACACAAATCAATAAACTAACATCTAAGGTTATCATTTGTAGCTTAAATATGTATGTAGAGACATACATGTGGATCATGTTTAAATGATAACGTAAATGGTCTATAATAGATGGATAAGGCTGGATACCTTATATTGGTGACACTACGAATACGACTCGCTTTGTAGATATTACAATTGTTGTATAGTGATACAAATGATCTGATCCTGATCATTCATGTGGAGACATATGAGAGAAGGTATTATATACAAAGAAGTTTGTATAAGACCGGACCACGAAATGACTAGTCTCATTATATAACGTCGTTCATAATTGAGACTTACATTTCACTAGAATGACCATAGGTGACATGATTTGAATCCTGCGTGAGTTGTGAACTCCTACCTATGAAGATGGTCCTTTGATTTGTATAGTTGAGAGTAGTCAGATCGCCGACACAACAAGCCTATCATTTGGGGATTCGTCTAATTAGAGAG
Source organism: Benincasa hispida (assembly GCF_027475165.1). NCBI lineage: Eukaryota > Viridiplantae > Streptophyta > Magnoliopsida > Cucurbitales > Cucurbitaceae > Benincasa > Benincasa hispida. Next base: position 38,021,263 of record NC_143485.1, on the reverse strand, counting down.
TTGGGAACATAGCTACACAAGACGAAATTCACTCCTTCCCTAACATCGGGAAAAGTAGATAAATTACTCCCTTAAGGGTCGATTCTGGGGCTTGAACAATGTGACGTCACACCCTCTCTTGGCTCGAGAGAAGCTTGGTCATAGTTGGACTATGATTAATTGTTCATTAGAGGGATCAGTGGTACTTAAGGAGTTAGATGTAACTACAGGGGAAAAGCAATAATTTTGGCCTAGCTATACTTACGAGTAATTTGTGAAGGGTCATCGCACTGTTGATTGGTTATATCCATTGGACACAGAAATATATCTGTAGTTCGAAGAGTGTAGCTGTCGGTCTTTAGTGGAGTGTCCGAAAGTTAATGGATGTTGAATAATTTAATTAAAGAGTTTAATTAATTATTCAAGTATCATTAGAGCTTCAATCTATAAGTCCATGAGGTCTCCTATGTAGCTCAACAGGGATTAAATGAGAATCAATTTTGAATTAATTTGAATTATTCAAATTAATTGAGGAAATTAATTATATGTAATATAATTAATTTAATTTAATTATATATGATATAATTACTATAATGTACATTATAAAGTTTATTTGAGATGAAATAAATATTTGAATATGATTCAAATATTAATTATGTGAATTTGATTCATATAATTAAATTTAATATAAATAAGATTTATATTAAATAGCATTGTCGAGAGAATTAGAACTATAGGCTATATTGTATATGATACAATATCAAACCATAGGTTATATATTATATATGATATAACATATAGTTACATACATACATACATACATACATACATACATACATACATATATATTAATTAACTAAAATTAAAATTAATTATTTTGATTTTGAATTTTATTTAAGGAGGGAAATAACTTCCCCTATTCTCTCTTAACTCACGTAATGTGAGTGGGCGGTTGGGATGGTTTTCATCTTCTTCTTCATTTGACAGAGGAGAAGAGATAAGAATATGTTTTGAGAAAAATTTCCAATCTCTTTTCTCCTCTCTCAATTCTCCTTTCCCTCTCCAAAAATCACAGAGTCCACAAACTCCTATGATTCTCATCCTAAAGAATATAGAAGACTCTAATTGGTGGTGTCCAAATTAGGGTTTCAAGTTCGTGACCATTTTTGTTTACGTTTTTTATCGTGATTGTTCCAGATTGAAGAGGATATACGTGAAGAAAAAGATCTTCAAGGGTTAGTTCCTCTTTATCTCTCTTTTCTCTTTTTCCATATTAGCATGCTATAATTAAATTAATGCATAATGTTTCTATTCAATTCTGTAAAATTCATGATTTTGTAAAATTGAGATTTGGGTCCAATTTCCGCGTGTGCTCACAAACCTTAACTTGTTCCTACATAAATCCTATCAGCTTGGTATTAGTAAAGCTTATGATAGGGTAGAATAGTCGTTTCTTGTGTGTTGACCTTGGGTTTTTGCTGAGTCTTGGGTTGCTTTGATTATGAAGTGCATTACCATACCTAATTTTGTTGTGATGTTGAATGGTAAATCTAGGGGTTTCTTTCGTTCAAGTAGAGGACTTAGACAGGGTGATCCATTATCTCCTTATTTATTTTTTCTTCATGCTAAAAGTTTGTCAAATTTGTTAATGGCTGTTGAGAATGGTGGTTTAATTTCCGGGTTTCAGGTTGCTAGGGGAAGTCCTTTAATTTCTCATTTGCCTTTTTTTTTTTTTTTTTCCGTTGATGATAGCCTTTTATTTTGTAGAGCTAAATTTATTGAATGCAATTATATTAAAGATATCTTGTGAGTTATGAGAAAACTTCAGGGCAATGTGTTAATTTTAACAAGGCAACAATTTTATTTAGTCCAAATGTGGTTCATGAAGTGAAGTCACAGATTTTTCAAGTCCTTCATATGCCCGTTGTGTTTAGTTTGAGAAAATATTTGGGACTTCCGTCGCATTTGTCCAAAAATAAGAGGGTAGATCCAAATTTTTTAAAAGAAATGGTTCAAAAAGTGGTGGCTGGTTGGAAAAGTAGTATGTTTGCAGTTAGGGGAAAGGAAGTACTAATCAAAACAGTAGGCCTATCTTTACCTACATATGCCATGTGCTGTTATACGCTGAATGGGGAGTTTACTACAAAGAGAGCCTATAAACTTTTTTTGCAATCTCAAAGCTTTGCTTCTAGTTCATCTTGTGACATTACGAGGAATCGGTGGATGAAGCTTTGTAGTGCAAACCCTTCCTACCAAAAAAGTAGTTTAGGAGCATTTTCGTCATTTTTAGCATTTGTCCATTATGCACTTTCAAGGGCATATTTGATCTTGTTATCCAAACACACACATATATGTTAGGCTAAATTTTAGTTTTGACGTCAATTTTGATTGAGACATGCAAATTTTTAGATAAATTTTTTAGTTGCAAAGTATATAGAGGCTAATAATTGGCATTTTGAGGGGAAATCTGTATATAAAAATAATTTTAAGTTTGATAACAATGATATAAGTTAGAGAATTTGATAGGAACAACATGTTTTGGTCAAATATACCTTTTGCAATATTTAAAAGACTTAATTACAATCCCTTCGAGTGTTTAGCTCACCAACATGAATCGAATTTTACCAACTCAATGTTTGGTCTGCCAACTTTAAATGTCGGTGAAGTTAAGTTGGTTATTTTTGTCAGCTCACCTTAACTCAACTCAACTCATCCTCCCTCTAATGTTTTTAATGAATCTACTCGTCGGCCACTATCGACAGCTATCACTACCACACTCCGGCGACCGACTCTAGTGACCACCTTCGTGTGACCAATTTCGACAATCAACTTTGAACTCCGACAACCATTACCAACGACAACTGCCTTTGATGATCAACTCTTGTGATAACCACCTCTAATGACTAACACCAATGTTCACCCCTTAAGCGACCAACTTCGATGAAGACCAGCTTTGATGATCAACTCCAACAACGACCACCTCTAGCAGCTAACTCTGACGACCAACTCTAACCTCCAACTTTGTCATTCATTTCCAACAACTAACTCCAACGACCAACTCAATCAATTATATACTAAAAGAAATAAACCGATTGTCAAAAGTGTTTTTAAATTCAAAATTGAAATTATTAGTTTACAGTGTTCAATAGTCTTCTTTTGTAGTAATTTGACATTGAAGGATTGTTTGAAGATGATTGGGTCATCCTTATAGGTATTATTTGTATCTATTTGGTAGGACAGATTAAATTGCCTATCTTGATAAATAATTATTTTGTATGCATGAAATTGACCTGTTGTTGGTCAGGTTTATATTTTTTAGTGAACATGGAAATTGACCACTAATGGCAACTTTTTTTTTTTTGCATGTTCAACCCATACGTTCCACGACTATTAAAATATGTTTTTGAGTTGTTGATATATAAATAATAATATTTTTTCTACATCAAGTGTAATAGTTACATATAAAATTTGTAAAATGTTTTTTTTTTATTTATTGAGTTCACGTCTTAAATGAGTATTAAAGTTTTGGGAAAGCATGTGTAAAGTTGAATGGTGGAATAACAAGTTAAGCAACAAAGAAAAAAATTTAAAAATATATACTTTTTTAGGTTACAAAAACTGCACCAAATACCAATAACTCGACCCAACTCAACTCTACATCCTAAACACAGACAAGTATTACCAATTCAACTCAACTATATCCCAAACACGGACAATTATATTAACACAGATAATTATTACCAACTCAACTCAACTCAACCTAGTTCTGTGCGCCAAACGCACCCTTCCTGAGTTGAGGGGTGATTAATCACATTAAAACTTCAAAGTAGAATGGTAAAAAATCTATAAATCAACCACACTTTTTGTAATCTTTTGAAAGAAAAAGAAAATATCATTGGAGGAAAATTTTCTTTTTGGAAAAACCCCTACAAATTACTTTAGATGAAATACAGAAAGTGACCCGAGTTGAATCAAGCTCAAATATGCATGTCTATTTTGTATAAACTAAACATATTACATCAGGTTCAAAATGAAGATGTAACCAAACAACTAATCAAAGATAAAAACAAAACTTTTCAAATTAAATAACATAACTGTTGATGCTTAAATCTAGATCGGTAAATTAGTTGAATCTCTGTGTGGCAATTATTGGGATTTATGCTCTAAACTCGTGGTTTGTACTTTGTAAACAAATTATTTATTTAAATAAATAAAGTGTTATTTATTTTGGCATTTTGACTTTCATAACTCAATTCAACAAACTAAGAGCCAAAGTTATCTAATATAACTTAAACAGTATGTGGTTGACATACAAGTGAATTATGTTCAAGTAATAACCTAAAAACTCTATAGTATATGGATAAAGTTGGGTACCTTATCCTGATAACATTATGGATGCGATCTAATTTGTAAACGTTACAAATGATTTGATCCAAATCGCTTATGTATAGATATGCGAGTTGGGGTATCATATACAATGAGTGTATATAAGATTGCAGGACCACAAAATATTTTCTCTCTCTTTGTAATACCGTTGACCGAAGAGATTAATATTTCAATCGATGACCATATGTAACTAGACAAGATGCTTGTCAAATTTTCGATGGAGAACTCTAAGAGGGATTTACTCCCTTTCAGACATGGAGTTATATTATCTAAGGAACAGTGTCATAAGACACCTCAAGAGGTTGAGGAAATGAACATTGGCTGTTGGTAGCTTGATGTATGTGATGTTATGTACTAGACCTGACATCTGCTATGTGGTAGGGATAGTCGATAAATATCAGTCTAATCCAGGATTTGATCACTGGACCATTGTTTAGAACATCCTCAAGTATCTACGGAGAACGAGGGACTACATGCTTGTGTATGATTATAAGGATTTGATCCTTACAAGATACACAAACTCTTTATTGTGTGGCTTAAGAAATTTCTGACTGATCTAGAAGTGGTTCTAAACATATCAAAGCATATCACGCTTTATTGTGATAACAGTGGTACTGTGGCTAATTCCCGAGAGCCTCGAAGTCACAAGTGCAGGAAACATATAGAGCGGAAGTGTCATCTCATCTAAGAGATTGTGCATTAAGGAGACATGATCTTCACGCAGATAGCTTCAGAGCACAACATTGCTGATCCATTTAAAAGGCTCTCACGGCTAAGGTGTTTAAGGGTCAGCTGTAGACTATGGGTCTATGGGACAAGCCATATTTAGAGTAGGGCAAGTGGGAGATTTTGTACTGGCCACGTGTTATGTCCTAGTTTATTGCTTTGTGTATTTGTATAGTATGAATTTTATATTGTACGCCCTATTAGCTTTAAGTCAAGGGGGAGGTTATTGAGGTTGATGCCCTAAATCTCTAAGGCCCTATTGAAGGAAATCTTATCGAAGAGCATCCATGAACGCGTTTGGATCTTTTCGATTTCATTGTGACTAATACAACACATACATTCTAACAGACAGTTATGCAAATTCACAATAATTAAAGGCATGCTTCAAACCATAAAAATACAAAGGAAAGAGTTCTCATACTAGTTGAATACCCTCTTTAAACTTTGAACTCTGACGTAGTGGAAGAACCTCCACTCGCACTCTATCGCCAGCAAACCAGTCGGCTGCAGCAGCACGATCGTCTACACGAACGCAGCAACACAAACAGTCACAAACAAGTGAACAGCAGCGGGGACGACGCCACCAAAATGAGCCCTTGGTATTCTCAGAGTGAGGATCCAAAGTGTGGTCTTTGGTGAATTTGATAGAGGTAGGAGAAAGAACAAACTGTTTAGACGATAAGAACAAACTGTTTAGACGATAAGCAAGTGGGAGAGAAAAAGCTATCGTATAGCTGTGTGCTTATCGTTTAGAAGAAGCTACACGATCGTGTAGGTTTTACTAAGCGATCGTTTAATAAATGGTAGATAATCGTTTAGAAAATGCGACACACTATGCGATCGTTTAGGAAAGCTAAGCGATCATTTAAGGACGAGCATGCAATAGTTTAAGTGTTGGTGCGCGATCATTTAGGCTATGAGCAGCTATCATATAGGCTCTCAAATTATGCGATCGTTACGTTTTCACACCGATTGCAAATTTTCGAACTCTTACAAAAATGAAACAAATTTTCATTTTATTCTTCGGTTATTGTTCGGATTCTCCCACTAACGCTTGTCCGAGAGAAGTTTTAGGCCAATTATCATATAATTAATAAATTTAATAATTAATAGATATAATTATATTATATTCTTACCCTATAATTTGATATCACATATCTACTATAATAATTTCTCCTCCACATGATATAAATCATATTTATATCTAAATTCCTTCAAAATAATGTATCTCATACATTTAGTCAATTATATCATATATAATCAACCAGTTCAATTATATCATATATAATCGAACTCTCTCTTGTCAATTTGAACATTTCAAATTAACCCAAACACTAATTCTTGACTTTATCCAAGCTACCCAGGGGACCTAATGGACTTGTGGCTTGAATGTCTAATGGTACGTGAATAGCTACTAAACTCTTTACCCACGAGATCCACTATCCGTTAACTGTCAGGTATTCTACTAAAGACCAACAGCTGAACTCTTCTTACCACATACATATTTCTATGTTCATTGGATATAACCAATAATGAGTACAATGACCCTTCACAGATGCTCTTAAGTACAGTTGGGCCAATTTATCATTTTGCCCTTGTAGTTACATCTCACTCCTTAAGTACCACCGATTCCTCTAATGAACAATACAATATAGTCCAACTATAGGTGAACACCTCTCGGGCCAAGAGAAGTTATGTGGCGCAACATCGTTCAAGCCCTGGAATCAGCCTTTAAGAGAGCTATCTATCTACTTACCCCTACTTCAGGGAAGGAGTGAATTTCATCTTATGTAGCTAAGTTCCCAACTCCCAAATCAGACGAATCCCCAAAATGGTAGATTTGAATCGGCGACCTGGCCACTCGCTCCCATACAAATCAAAGGACTGCCCTCAATGGCAGGAGTTCCCAACTCACTCAGGATTGAGGTCATGTTACCTATGGTCATCCTAGTGAAGTGAAGTCTCTGTTATGAACGGTGTTATATAACGAGACGTTAACATTTCGTAGTCAGGTTTTATACAAACTCTTTGTATAGGATTCCCCCGCTCGCATGTCCCCTACACGAATGATCAGGATCAGATCATCTATGACAAGTCATAACGCTTGTGACCATTCCACAAAGTGGGTCGCATCTGTAGCATTACCAGGATAAGGTTTCTCTCCTATATCCATATACTACAGACCATTTTGGTTATCACTCAAGACATGGTTCACTTATATATCACCACATACATGCTTAAGTTACATACAGATAACCAGGGATTTTATGTCTATTGGTTTGTGGTAAAGCAAATAAAACATACTACTGAGCAAAAAACAAGATGTGAAGTAAATATCATATATTATACAACACAAGCGTTCGTACAAACTGTTTACAAACTACAGGACACGAGACTTTAGGGCATCAACCCCAACACCTATAGTTTGTAATTGTATTGTACAAATATTTTATTTATTTAATAAAATATGAAATATTTTATTTGACATTTAGTAGCATTAAACCCACAAACCAATAAACTAACATCCAAGGTTATCATATGTAGCCTAAACATGTATATAGAGACATATAGGTGGATCATGTTTAAGTGATAACTTAAATGGTTTGTAGTAGATGGATAAGGCTGGATACCTTATCCTGGTGACACTACAAATACGACCTGTTTTGTAGATGTTACGTTGTTGCAAAGTGCTACAAATGATATGATCCTAATCATTCATATGGAGACATGTGAGTAGGAGTATTTTATACAAAGAAGTTTATATAAGACCGAACCACAAAATGATTAGTCTCATTATATAACGTCGTTCATAATAGAGACTTATTTCACCAGGATGACCATATGTGACATGACCCGAATCCTGATTGAATTGTAAACTCCTGCCTATGAAGGCAATCCTTTGATTTGTATGGGTGAGATTGGCCAGATCGTCGACTTAATAAACCTATTATTTTGGGGATTTGTCTGATTGGGGAGTTGGGAACAAAGCTCTACAAGATGAAATTTTCTCATTCACCAATGTTGGGGTACGTAGATAAATTGCTCCCTTAAAGACTGATCCCGGGCTTAAACAATGTGGCGCCACACTCTTTCTTTAGCCTGAGAGGAGTTTGGTCATAGTTGGACCATGAATTATTGTTCATTAGAGGGACTAATGACACTTAAGGAGTTAGATGTAACTATAGGGGCAAAATGGTAATTTTGGCCTAGCTGTAATTACGAGCAAGATGTAACTACAAGGGAAAAAATCATTGGAGCTTCAATCTACAAGTCTATGGGGTCCCCTCTGTAGCTCAACAAGGATATATGGGAATCAATTTTGGATTAATTTAAATTATTCAAATTAAATGAGGGGATTAATTATATGTGATATAATTAATTTAACTTAATTATATATGATATAATTAATATAACGTATTTGATACATTATAATATAAAGTTTATTTGAGAGAAAACAAATATTTGAATCATATGATTAAATTTAGTATAAATGAGATTTATATTGAATACTATGCATTAATGAGAAAATTAAAACTATAGGTTATATTGTATTCCATACAATATTAAACTATAGGTATGATATAACATATATATATATATATAATTTATTGATTTTATTTTTAAATTTAAAAGGAGAGAAATAACTCCCCACCCTTAATTCTCTCAACCCACGTAGTGAGTGGGAAGTTGTTGGGTGAGATATTTTCTTCTTCGCAAAAGGGTTAGAACTCTTTGAAAAAAAAAAACAAAACAAAACAAAAAAACAAAAGAAGAAAAACAAAAAACTCAAACTTTCTCTCTCTCAATATCTTTTTCCCTCTCTCCCAAAATCATAGATCCCACACAACTCCTATGATTTTCATCCCAAGAGAATACAGAAGGCTCTTACTAGTAGCGGTCATTTTGGATTCTATTTGATTGTGATCAATTCTGGAGGAGAGGATTCATGAAGAAGAAAATTGTTCTTCAAGGGTAAGTCTCCCTTCTAACCTCATTTCATTTTATTTTGGCATGCTGTAAATTTATGTTTTATTGCATAATTTTGTTATGTAATTTACTTTATGGAAAAATAATTTTTGGGATCGATCCCCGCTTCCGCTCAGGGTCTTTACAGGTTCCTTCAAATGGCACGACGTTCACACGCTTCCGCGAGGAATTCCATTCCTTTAGGGGTGATAGTCGATTTGGTTTTATTGATTTGGGGCCAACCAAAGACCAAACCAAAATAATCAATTTTTATAAATAAGGATCCACACCCATATCCAATAAATAACAAAATCAATTGATTGATTTTTATTTGGTTTGGTTTATTATCGATTTGATTCTCGATTTTTTTAATTTTCTTTTTTTCTTCCATTTTTTATTTTTAGTTCAACTTTTTGTTTTGAATGGGTCGTTTTACTATTTTCAAACTAAATTTTGATCTTTTTCTTTTTTTATAGATTGAAATTGGACATTTTTGTTCTTTTTTCTTGTCATTCTAGATAACAAACATACATATTCCATAATAATTGATGTCTTTCATAAGCAACAAATATAAATGCATCATAATAATTAAATACTAAAAGACAGTATTTTTAAGGGTGTAAATATTCCCTTTATTCAGTTTGGTTGATTGGTTTTTCAATAAAAAATTGATCTGAATGAATACATTTTTGTTTTCTCCAAATACAGATCAAGATATCCAATTTCATACTAGAAAATTAAACCAAACCAACGGATCAGTTTGATTCAGTCTTATTTTTCGATTTTTTGTTGGCTCAACTAGCTTATACCATAATTAGAGCTAAAGAAAGCTAATCCATTTCTTATTAGCAGTGCTTGCAATGGTAGGACTTCATGATAGGGCGCAGGAGTTCATATAACTTTGAAAGTTTATCCAATGATCTTTAAAAAGTGTTTAATATATCATTAACCTTTTTTTTTTTTTACCTTTGTGATTAATTGATTTTAAAGGTTCAATTCTTTGTCTAGTAAGTCTCTTACCTATTGAAAAATTTTAAAAATTAAATGTTGTAATATAATAAATTTGAATTTGTGTATTTGGATCTTTCCCTCAAAATTCTATTAGTCAAGAAATTCAATTAGACACAAAATTAAAATTTACGTCTGGTAAAGTAAATAAAAAAGAACCATTAAAATAATATACAAAACTTATATATATCTAATGAAAAAAAAAACTTTTTATTAAAAGGAAAAGAAAAAAAAATAAAAATTATATACTAACGAACCAAAGGAAATTCATGAGTCTTTAAACAGAATGTATAATACGTATATAAAAATGTCAATTTCCATGGAGCACGTGATTCTCCTCACCCCTAGGGTCGGCAAAATTTTTCGCAGAGCCCTGCCCCGATCGGAGCAAGGAATCTTCAATTTGAACGAGGATGGGTCAAATCGGAAAATTCTTTAGGATCTTCGAACAGGAGACAGGGTGGAGATGGGGAGGGTATCCTCACCCCGTCCCTGTCCCTAACCTCGCCCCCGATTAGTTTTTTTAATATATATATATATATATATATTAGGTATTTTGATTTTTTACATTGAGCCTAGTTTTTCATTTAGTCCAATCTAAGCTTAACTAAAATGTCCAAGTTCAAACAAAAGATATTTTTAGGATTTTTTCTTTAAAGGTCTCAATAGAGAAACAAAAGGGGAAACGGGAATAGTTATCCGTAGGGACCCGCTTCCCCGGGAAATCTTTGCCCTGTTCTCGCCTTTAGATGGCGGGGATGGGGAAAATTCCCCCATCGGAACGGGGAACCTGCCCCACCCCATTGTCAACACTACTCACCCCTATTTTTTTTTTTTTTTTTTTTTTTTTTTTGTCATTTTCCTTTTCTTTTTTAAAAATGAAGTTAACATGACTTCTAGGTCTTATTGAAAATGAAGATTTAATCAAACCACTAATCAAAGGTAAAAATGAAGGTCCTATTTGTAACCGATTTCATTTCTTACAATTTCTTAAATACAATGATTGAATCCTTAGTCAAATTCGAAAAACAAAAACAACATTTTGAAAACTATTTTTTTTAGTTCTCAAAATTTAGCTTAGTTTTTTAATTTGGAGGTAGAAATAATGTCCATAGACTTAATTTTCATAAACAAAACTAAAAATAAAATGATTACCAAACGAACCGAAACTTTTCAAATCTGAAAACATAATTAAAAAGACATTCTAAAGTTGGATTACACCATTAAATTTTACGGGGAATTTATAATATACACGGAAGTTTCACAAGCATAAATTTTATGTAACAAATTCATGAAATTAACAACTTTATAAGTTGAACAAATCTCTATACTTTAGAATATAATAAAGTTCGATTACAAATAAAATCTAATCCACGAAACAAACACTCCCAATACTATGTCAAGTGGTCATGCATAGTCAGCAGAGGTCAATATATACATACATAAATACATGTATATATTTACGAAGAAGGCACGTGACATGCACGGTACATTAATTAATCATTTAATCACTCAAATCATTAATTAATACGTGCTTGAGCTAGTTTTGTAATTAAAAAAAAAATCCTTCTTTTTTGTTTTTTTTTTAAATAAATCATTCCAATTTCCACGCATAAAGGAAAAGGCAGAACTCGGTCTGGTGAGACGAGTTCATGCTGCGAGTCGAGTAATAAATACTGCCGTCCTCACTCGGCTCCAACCCGGCGCCTCCGCCTCCGCCGCCGCTACCTTCCTTGTCGCTTTCCGATTCGGCTGGACCGGGTTTAAAAATAAACAATCCATGACCCGTACCCGGGTTAGTGAAGAGCCAATCATGAACATCCCAGAGGATTTGAACCGATTGCTTGTTAACAACAACCGTTTGATTTCCCCTAAATTTCCACTGCAAATTCTTGACCTGAACAAGAACAATCCCGTCTATACTAATCCACATCTCCGGATCTTTAGCGCCGGAAGTTGAAATCTCAACAACAATATCACATTCCTTACGCCGATCATCAAATTTAGCCCTGGTTGAAAAGCATTTCTTCGCAAAGACATTTTCCTTTTTGTAAATCAAAATCGCTTCAACAAGAGCAGGTCTAGATTTAGTTCTTTTATAAGCTTTCTTCTTGTAATCTCCCAAAAGCAAAACGACTTCTTCGTCGGAAACTAAAGCGACGTAGAAATCAGAGTGAGGTTCAGGACCAGTAGAAAATTTAGCAGAACGAACGTCCCAATAAATATCGATTTGATTACCGTCTAATTCTAGGGATTTGAAGCCTTTTTTGCTCCAAAAATGCCAAGGCTTGACGTCGATTTTGTAATTGCAATGGAAATCGCCTTGGAGACTCTGGATTGTGATGGTTAAAGTGTGGTTCATGAGATTTTTACACCATAAAATGGTGACGTTGCGCCAGTATCCGGCGATGTTGGCCTGGTAAAAACAGGTGACGGTGCTTTGAGCGGTTTTGTTGGTGATTGGTTCTTCGGTGATTTTCTCGGCTAACGGAGGTGGATTAGCGAGGGATTGAGAGCGCATTGAGCGGCTAAAAGACATGGTTGGAAGAAGAAGAAGAAGAAGAAGAAGAAGAAGAAGAAGAAGAAGGAAATGGTTGCATGGATGGAGGAATTAGGAAGATTCATTCAAGCTTGAATTTGGAATTGGATTGTTTTGATTTTGGGAAGAAAGGGGGGATGTGACAGAGAGAAGGTTAGGGTTTTGTGGAGAAATTTTCTGAAGCTTTGAGGTGGAGAAGAAGGAGGTTAGGGAGGAAGAAACGGGTTTGACATTCGACAGTTGTTTTTATTTATTTATTTATTATTGTTATTTTCTGTATTAATTTCTTTTTTTATCTATCCCATCCTAAAATTATATCTTTCCACCTTTTTACCCACCTTCTAGTTTTCCACCTTCAAATCCTTATTCCTATTTCTCCATTTATCGGGAAATTTTTAAAATTTTTCATGTTCTATCTTGGTTGAAAAAGTCATTTTGTTGAAAAAGTCACTTTTGTCCCGATATTTAAAATATCTAATTTTAATCTATATATTTTCAATAAATCTTAAAATTTAATTTTAATTGTAATCCACGTATTTTCTAATAGCTTAAAATTTAATTTTAATTGTAATCCACGTATTTTCTATTTTCTATTAGCATTTTTTATTGTGAATATGAACATATTCACATGTGTATTTTTTAAAAAAATATTTTTGTTACTTAAACAATTTTGGTAAGAGTTGACTGATTAAATTTTAAATTATTAACAATTAAGGACTAAAATTGAATAAAGTAGGGACGAAAATGATATTTAACATATATATATATATATATATATATATATAAACTACTGTTTAAGTTAGTTTTTTTTATTTATTTTAATTTTCTAGTTTTTTGTTTTATTTTAATTTTCTAATATAATAAATTTTATAAAAAAAAACATTAAAATAATTTTTTTAATTGTTGATTTAAATAAATATATATATAACAATAATAATAATTTATTACCTAAAATTTACAATTTCAATATAAATACTAATTTTAGTTAATTTTAAATAATAAAAATAATAAAATAAAAAACGGAATGGGACGGGGATAAGGATGGGGAGTGCGTCCCCACTCCCGAACTGTTGCCATCCTTACCTACAGTCAAATATAGTAAATACTATTTCAAAACTTTATTTTCTACCATATTTACTATTTGTCACTCGTCCTTTATTTTCTTCTTTGAAAGTGTAACCTATTTTCTATTCAAATAAAAATAGTTTACACTTCAACACAAATATATAATCTATATCCAAATACTAACATCATAAATAGTTATAATAATCAATTTAACATCTGAACACTAATTTGGTATTCATGAAGTATACATCCATTTTGAAAAGAAGTATGTATTATATATTACTCCATATATGTATATGTTTAGCACAATTTAATTATTTCATTTTTGTTTGATGGGTCAATGTACTCTCTTTCTAATTAGAGTAGCTTTTGTTTGTTATGATTCAATGTTATCGATGTAAATCTTGTTGAGATTTTATGGGTTTTTTTTTTTTCCAAAAAATATATATAAATTATTTGTTAGAAGTTTAGGAAAAATATCTTTCATTCTAAAAAAAGGAATATATTTTTCATAAACAATTAAATGAATAGAAAACTTATAAGAGAATATATGTAAAAAATACATAAATATGGAGGATGAGTTTGAGACTTGTAAATGGTCAGTGTGTGTTTGGCTAAGCTATGAAGCACAGATACTTCAGGTAAGACAAAGAATCTGTATTAAACATGTATTGATACTTCCCAGATACATATCCGACCGTACGATTTGACGTATCTATTTCTACACATATTTTTTTAAAGAAAAAAAAACAAACAATTCATCTTTTTAAAAGAAAAAAAAACAAACAATTCATCTAATATTTTCCAATCTAAAACTAGACAACCTATTTAAAAAACTCCCTACTCGAGTCCAAAACTAAAAGGAAAAATAAATAAATGACGGACCCAACCCTAGACTAGAATCATCTAATTTACATCTTCACATTCGAGTCCCACAAAGTTCACCAAAATATAAACCATTTGGATATCTTCAACAATTTAATGAAGAAATTCTTCGTTTATCTTCATACTTCTCACTCTGATCTTTCTTCTTTGCAATGCGAGTAATTGCATTTTATTAACTATTGTACTTCAACATCTTAGATGTTACTTTTTTTTTTTATTGTTATTAACTTGTATGCTAAATTTATTTACATTCTAGATTTTATTAAAAAAAAAGAAAATGTATTTTCAACTTATCAATATCCTTGTTTTTTTTATAAATATATATATAAAAAAATGATATAAAAAATGACGCATTCTTAGACGTATTCATATCTTAGTTTTTTAGAAATTGACGAATCGCCGTATCCGATCATATCCGTATCATGTAGTCGTATCTGTGTCCGTGTGGATCCTACTACTAAAAAAAGTCAATTTTATATCTTATCAACTCCTTATATCGTGGGTTCTAGGAGTTCACAACTTCTTATACTTCATAACATATAGTTAAGATTATCTCATAATAGAATAATTATTGAGTTGGTTTTATAAAAAAAAATTAAAATTTTGTTTGGTAAATTTTAATATAATAGAAAGCTTCCTTGATAGATAGTACTAAATTGTGTGATTTTGGTCTCATTTGGTAATACCTTTTGGTTTTTGGTTTGAAAAGTAAACTTATTTTCTCTCAATTTCTTATATAATTTGCATATCTGTGAAGTGCAAAAGTTGAATTATTAGCTAAATTCTAAAAAAAAGCGAGTTTTTAAAAACTATATATATATTCAAAGAATTTTAGAGGTGATAGAAGTGCTTATAGATTTAATTTTTAAAAACTAAAAATCAAAAACTAAGATCCTATTATAATAATTTTGTTTTTGGTTTTTAGATTTTGAAAATTAAGTTCACTTCCTCTCCATTTCTTACAATGATTTGTATCTTTTCTAAGTACAATGGTTGAATTTTTAGCCAAATTAAAAAAAAAAAAAAAAAACAAAAACAAGTTTTTAAAAGTATTATTTTAGTTTTAAAAAATGGTTTGGTTTTTTAAACCATCGGTAAGAAATGAAAACAAAGAAAGAAATTGGAGGTGGAATTAGTGTGTATGAGTTAAATTTTAAAAAAATAAAATAAAATAAAAATAAAAAACTGAAAGATTACCAAATGAGGTATAAATGATTACCGACCTTAATATTTTAGTTTTATGGAACAAAGTAGGCTTATTTCACTAATTTTTGCATAATTATTTATTTCATAATTTATTATAAGATAATTATTTAAGATTTTATATGATTTAAGTTAGCACCTAATTTGTTTGGTTTAAATTATTATTAATAGAAAAAACTAAACTACTTGATAAAAGGGTAAGAAATATAATTATTATATATATAAAAAAAACGAATCAATCAAGATTGGAATAGACGTGGGAAAAAAAATATAAATATAGAAGGAATAATTTAAGTTTTGCAAAGACTTGAAAATGTGACACTTTTTATGAATGTTTGGTAAAAAATTTGGTATCTATTCATTTTTATTAAATTGAAAAGTGATTCTTGTTGAATTTATAAATAATTTATTTTACCTAACTGCCTCAATTAAAATTCACTTATAATTGCTTTTTCATTGCAAATGCAATTTCAAATAGAGTTGTAATTGCCTAATTCACTACTTTTCTTTAATTAATTCAATTTAATTTTTTCCGTAAACTTTCTTTGAAGTAGTTATTTGATTTATTTTTCTTACTCTTTTTCCGCCATATATGACTTTATTTATATAGTTTTTGATGCCTATGTGACTTTATTTTACGTCCATATCAACATATATGGTTGCATTATGATGAATTTAACTTTTGTTAAATATTTATTTTTCAAATATAACCAAGCGATATTAGTTATATTATCTCATCAAACTAAGCTATATTCCGAGTAATTATTTGACTAAATTTATTTAACAATTCAAGATATGATGACAATAATGACAATGGAAGTGATAAATTATAAATTGATATGTATTATTCTATGTTTGAATTTCAAATTTTCATATTCTACTTGTACTTAAAAAAAGCAACAATGTTATCGACTTGAATTTAGATGAATTATCATTATCAACACATTAATATTTAATATTATATCTTTTATAATGAATCTAAAAATAATATGTAGAGTTAATCAAAACTGAATTCATAATAATAAAATATTAACTTATTAAAGACACAAAAATATATAAAAATTCAAATTCTAATAAGTTATTATATAAGTTATTCAATCCCTTCATACATAATTTAGCTTCAAGAGAATGCTATATTTATATCCATGCTCAATCCAGTTCTAGAAATGCTAATTACATAACTAAAATTAATTTCATTGGCTTTTAGAGAGTGTTTTTTCTAATCAAGTAAAAGCAAAGTACACTATAAATTTTTTTCTTAAAGTAGTTTCAAAATTTCAAATTCACTTTTAATTATTCAGCCAAAAAAAAAAAAAAAAGAGATTAAAAAATAAATTTAATGGACGAAAAATAACTCTTTCATCATAAAATAAGGATGTGGCCCCATAAAATTAAATCTTTCAAAAGCTAATTTTTGAAAATTTAGCTTTTTTTAGTTTTTCAAGAACATTTTGTTTGATCACTAAAATTTTAAAATATACTTCGAATTTTTAAAAAATGTAATTTTTTTAATCCTTAAATTTTTATAAACATAGATTTGAAGTCTTCGAAGTTTTTTTTTTTTTTTTTTTTTTTTTTTTTTTTTTTAAATTTTAAATAACCACGTGACAATTTAAATTAAAAGAATATTTAGTCTATTAAAATTATTTTTCAAATTTAAAATATCATATAATTATTTAAAATAATAAAAAATATTTCGAATATCTGTCAAACGTATTTTTTAAAATTGATAGACTAAAAATTTATATTTGAAAATTCAATGATCAAATGCACATATTTTTAAAAATTCAAATACTAAAAAAATACATTTTGAAAACTAAAAAACCAAATATAGTTATTCTTCCAAATTCAAAAACTAAAAAGGTAAGAGTCTATTTGATAAAAAAATTTGAAAATAAGAGATTTCAATGAAAACTAAGCTGTATTTCATGTTTTCAAATACGTGTTTGGCTACAGATTCAAAAATTGAATTATAATTAAAATAATGGTTTAAAATGTATTTAATACTATATATTTCTAAATTATAAAACTAGTTATAATTATCCAATAATATTTAGTAGACAATAAATTATTTATTAATTAATTCATAATATGATTTATATAATAATTATTTTATAATATTATATAATTTATAAAACATCACATCATACATATTATATTTTTATAAAATAAATGAGTTCTAATGTGATATATTATATTTCTAAATATTTTTTTATTTTTATTTAATATAGCTCTATATTTTAAATTTAAAATTCAAAATCAAAACATAAAAATATTTTTTAGAATTTGTTCGGTTTAAATCACATGATTGAAAATAGATTTCAAAAATAGAATTTGGGTTGTCAACCAAATAAATATTTGTTGAACTCAATAAATCTGAAAAGATAAAATAAATTACAAATTCTTTACCAAACATACTCTAATTTTCTCTTTTATTCTTTCTTCTTCATATGAATGGGTACACCGTATGCAAATAATTATTTGCCTCCATCGCTAAGAAACAATTTTCTCTCTTAAATGGATGAAAGAAAAACCCAAAATAAAAATAAAGGCAAAGATTAAACAAAAAGTAAGAATAAATTCAGAATAATCTTGAAAAATGAGGCAGAGAGATCAAACTAGATTCCTAAACCATCGACAAAGAGAAGAATAAAACTAAGAAAAAAAAATCATAACAATTTACAAAATGCTAATTAATTAACTCATCCTTTTGTCTCCTTTCCTTCCATCCAACATAAAATCAGATTCACTTGGCTTTTGTCAATTAAAATTAATTAATTAAGCTTAAGCCAAAACCAAAATAATTATGAGCTTCCAAAATATAAATTTAGAAGCATGAAAACCCCACAAAGCAACTTCAGGCAGATATGGCTTGGACTGTTCTTGAATTTTGAAGGTGCCGAGCTTGTTGAACTGAGGGTCATTTTCCAAAAAAGAAAAACTCTTCAATGTTATTTTATGAATAATATTTAGTGAAGTTTGTTTTTTTGTTTTTTTTTTTTTTAAAGAAATATTATATTATTATTGTCATACCTGGATGCTGAATAGTCACATTTCCCATAACCTGTAAAAAGAAGAAAAAAAATGTAATGAGGAATGGTTTATTACATTTAAGTTTGAAAAAAAAAAAACATCCATTTTCAAACTTGATTTAAATATTGTTTTTATTTACGTCTATTTGATAACTATTTGCTTTATAAAAATTAAATATATAAATATCACTTTCATTTATTGATTACAAATTTATAATAAATAAAAGTAATAAGATGTCATGTCTAGACTTTAAATAAAATGATCTACTTATCACTTTTTTCTAAATTTTCAACTCAAAGCATAACTTACTAACAAAGACATCTCTAACTCCCATCAAAAGAAATAGATGATTCGAATCCTCTCATGAGAGGGTTCGATAGTCAATATTAAAAATTAATCAATATCTCTAATATATTTTGTAAATACCAACCAAACATTGAAAAAAAACACACACATTTATCTCAACACAAATACATATACTAATCACAGCATATGTAACTTACTTTCAAAAGTAAAAAATAAATTATTTTAAATGATTTTTTGTTTTATATAAATACTCATCAATATCAATATTTTCTCAATATATCCATAAAATAAAAAATATCCACATTGATATTTTAAGTCCTATTTATTAATCATTTTATTTTCGAATTTTGGCTTTTGAAAATTAAGAAATCCTCATTAGGCCTCTCCTATAAAGAAAGGAACACCCATTACACCTCCAGCCTTCTTTTCTTTGTATATTTTTTTTACTAATATTTTAAAAGATCAAGTCAAATTACAAAAAAAAAAAAAAAAAAAAAAAATCCTGTTTTTTATTTTTAAAATTTACCAAGAACTCAATTTAGAAACATGAAAATCATTGTAAAAGTTAAACATAAGTTAGAGTTTTTGGTATCAACTTCTAAATGATTAAGGATAAACAAATGAATCTAACATTTTGCTTTATACAGTATCGTATTAAAGATGATCATATATATCGTAATCCAAGAAAATGACCATGTCTATCTCGCTATCCTCATTTTTCTCTTGGTTAGCTATGCTTTCACCATGAATATTGCAATAGAGTGGAGAAAAATGAAGACCTGGACATAACAATCGAGTTAGAGCTACTATAAACATAATCATTCCTAATGCAATACTATTAAAAAAAAAAAAAAACTAGGTGGAAAGTTAGATTTCATTTATAGTTTTAGAGACATCATTAATTATTTAAATTAAAAGGCCGAGAATGAATCGTTGTAAGTACAAAAATCTCCATAAGTCCCGATATTTGAGCCAACCTACATAATTCAAAGTTATTGAAGAGAGAGAGAGATTTTACTTGGGTTATTTTTGGTCAGAGTGGCACAACCACCAAAATTGCAAGCAATATCAGAGTTGCCATTTTGTTGATAATAGCTATTAAATGCATAAGAAGCATGAGACAGTAGCGTATCCGGTTGATAACAAGGCCCTCCCTTTTGAATGGCTCTACAATCCGCTTTCCCCAATCCACACGCCCAATCCAACGCATTCTGCAGATCAATCTGCGAAGCTCCAGCCTTTGCCACACACCACGAAGTCCCATCTAAAAACGTCGTGTTCCCTTCCGGCGGCGTCATTGCCGCCGTCGTCACCGCCATTCCCGCCTCCGCCGCTGTCCCTCCCCCTAACGAAAACCACAACACTTCAGTCAATATACAAAACAGAGGACTCTGTTTTCCTGGTTTTAGAATGTTAATGGCATAAAGATGAAGTTTTGGTAAGAAATAAAACATACCCAGAAAGAGATAATGTAGAAGGAGGAGGATCTCCAAAACCCAGATTTTTCTTTTCATTTTTATGGGGTTTTGTTTTGAGGAAAAGAAAAAATCTCTGTGGGTTGGAAGTTGGAGGGTGAAAATGGAGGAGGAAATGGGGTTATATAAATGAAAGGATTTTTGTTCTTTTGGGGGTGAAGAATAATTAGTTTCTTCAAATGAAATTTATCTTCTTTTTCTTTCTTTGTTTTCTTTTTATTTTAATGAATTTTTGATGGGATTTAACATTTATGCAGAATGTACGTTGTTGCAGAAGCTAAGCAGCTACTTTTTGATAGAACAACAGAGAGGGATTCCAAAAACTTTTCAATAGAGCTTTTTTGAGAAGCTGGTTTCGTTTTCTTTCCCTTGAAACAAAAATTAATTACAAATTTAATTTTATGTTTTAAAGCCACTTTTAGCCAAGTGAAAGGTACTTCATCAATGGTATTGTAAAAAGTGGAGTGTAGTTAATTAACGTGCACCCATTTCAAAATTTGTAATCAAATCCTATAATCTAATTGAAGAATAGAGAGTTGAAAATTACGTGAGATCTACTGTTTTTACCGTTGCAAATATTGTTACTTCAACCGTATAAAAATTATAAATTTGCCATATTTGTTGTTACATTTACCTTTAACGTTATTGTTATCTTTACCGTTACGGTTAAATGATAACAGTAAATATGGCCTAATTTCCATTTGATGCATGTTTTTTTAATAACTTCAATTTATCTAGTCAAATTTCATGGATAATCTTTGTTGTTAATAACTATTTAACATGTGGCAACCAACTATATGTATTAATTAGTTGAACTAGCTCACGTTTCCATCTTTTGTTTCATCTAAAAAAGTTACTCTTTTGAAGTCTCAAATTTTGTCCTTTCACAAAACTACTAATTATTTACTAGCAGAAAAGGGAAAGAAGGGGATATTATCTAATTTGGTTTCTTTTTTCTTTTATACATTAGGTATGAATTGTAACTGCTACTACAGTATTGTTGGCTAAATCTTTTAGGGGATGTTTGTTTCAAGGGTTGAGATAGTATTAGTTAAGCATCATAAGCTCAACCCTTTGGGGTATGGATTTTGAAAGTCTTGGCTTCCTAAATCATTTTCTCGTGGGTTTGAATAGTGTTTACTATTCATATCCATGGGTTACTTTTTTTTCTTTTCTAATTTAATCTAGGAAGTATGTCGGCCAACCTCCGGACACCACCTTCAATGACCACCGCGGCCAACTCCAGCAGCCACCTCCAGCCACCACCTTCAATGACCACTGCGGCCAACTCCAGCAGCCACCTCCGGTGACCGTCGCCGACCAATTCCGACCATCACCTCCTGCGATCGTCATTGGCCAACTTCGGCCGCCACCTTGGTGATCGTCATCAACCAACCTCCAATCGCCACTGGCCAACTCTTACCATCATCGACCAACCTCTGGCAACCACCTTCCCCCCTACACAGGCGAAATTCCAATTACCAACTCTATTGGCTACCCTCCGACTGCCACCTCCGGCGAGCTCCACCAACCAACCTGGAAAAATATTAATAAAAATACTCTTAGTATATAACAAACTAGACAAATTTGTATATAAAAACACTTTTAAGAAAGAATTGCAATACATGTATGTTTTTTTTTTTTAATTTTTTTTTTATTTTAACGAGTTTTTATCAAAAGTGTTTAATTAAAAATGAATTTTTGAAAGATATTTTTTTTTAAATCATTCCAAACACGCTAATAGATTGCAATGGTATAGTTATATTTATTTAGGTTATATGTGTAGAACTATATATGTTTGAAAGCTCTAATTTAATTTAATAACATTTTAATTTTTTTTTGTTGGTCAATTTAACTAGCTCGAAGACTTAGAATCTTTTTCTAAACGTAAAGATTTAAAATGTTAAAACAATTAACGACCAAATACAAACTAAAACTCAAAATTATGATTTTTTATTCCTCAGATGTAATTTGATAAGAAAAAAGTATAGTTTTTCAATCATTGAATTTAATATTAAAATACTAGTTTATTTCAATTTTAATATTAAAATTAATAAAAAGTATAGTTTTTCAATCATTGAATTTAATATTAAAATACTAGTTATTTCAATTTTAAGTCAGCGTATTATGGTAAAAAAACCATCATTTTCAAATGAGTTAAAGTGACAAAAGTCTATGAAATTTTATTTCAAAATCTAGTAAGATTAAAATATCACATTATTAAAACAATAGATTAAATAAAATTCTAATTTTAGTGAAAATTTCTTTTTAATTTTTTTTAAAAAATATTCTTCTAATTTTTTTTAGTTTATTTTAAGCTTATCTATATTAAAATAATTAAGATGACATATTTAAACTAATCTAAAATCTAACCGGTGATTAAATACAAGAAAATATTTCACAAACTAGATATTTATAAATCCACACTTGGGCTACTTAAGCATGCACTCCAAACACAATTTTCTTAAACTCAGACTGTCTAAACCTCTTAGTCTAATCCCCTAGGCTTAACATTTCTAGGTTTAAGATTCAAAACTTGCACGTCAAACACCCCGTTTAGAGACAAAATATCTTGCAGCTTGTCCTGTGGCATGTAAGCACATTAGTTCGATCTATGCAGTTTCTATCGAAATATAATTTCGTTATATGTGGTTGCTGCTTTCTATATCCCTATTGAAGAAGATTTTCTTCCTTTCCGAAGTTATTCTCGTTGCAACTCATATATATTTGGTGGGTTGCTTTCTTTTAAGGTTAGTGTATTTGTCGTGTGAAAGTGTATTTTTAGTGAGAGTGTTATTGAAAAGAAAGTGTGTGAACCTCACTCTAAGGCTGTTGCCTAGAGCCATTGAGGTTGGCTGGAAGGGTGTTTAATTGAGTCATATATTTCTATGATGGAGTTTGAAACTGCTTTACGTTTAGAGATGTCTAAGCTTGTTTGGGTTGAAAGGATCTCAGATCTCACACTTGGGGGAGTTAGTAAGTTTGTTTGAGTTGTGTTTCAAATAAGACTTGGAAAGAATATTATAGTAGTAAAGAAGGAATCTCAAGCTTAGGAGGAGTCTAAGTTAAACACTAAGGACTTGGACTATACGTGAATCACTGTAGAAGGTTTCTAACAGTAAAGTATTTCTTATAATCTTAATTCTTTATTAGTGAATTTTTTTTTCCACTGAGCACATTGCTCCCCAAAGTAGTATTGAGTTACCACCTGATAGGGAGATGGACTTTACTATAGATTTGATACCAGGAACAACACCTATCTCATAGGCACCGTACAAGATGGCTACAGTTGAGCTAAAGGAATTGAAATCTCAACTGCAAGAATTAGTAGATAAGGACTATATCAGGCCCAGTGTGTCGTCACCTTGGACAACATCAGTTTTATTTGTGAAAAAGAAAGATGGCACACTCTGATTATGTATTGACTACAGGCAATTGAACAAGGTAACTATATGGAATAAGTTTTGTTACCTCGTATTGATGACCCATTTGATCAGCTGAAGAGAGCAATAGTGTTTTCAAAGATTGATCTGAGATTAGGCTATCGCCAGTTGAAGGTCAGGGAATCAGATACCCCTAAGATAGCGTTTCGAACCAGATATGGGCATTATGATTTTCGGTTATACCATTCAGCCTAACTAATGCTTGAGCAATATTTATGGATTTGATGAACAGGATATTTCATCCATACTTAGATCAGTTTTTGATTGTTTTCATAGATGATATCTTGGTGTATTCAGGTAACAAAGGGGAACATACAGAACATTTGAGGATAGTATTGTAAACACTACATGAGAAACAATTATATGCTAAGTTCGGCAAATGTGAATTCTGGTTAGATTAGGTAGTATTTCTAGGACACGTAGTGTCTGCAGCAGGAGTTAGTGTTGATCCTCAGAAGATTGAGCCTGTGATCAGGTGGGAACGACCTATCTCAGCAACAGAGATACATAGTTTCCTTGGCTTGGGTTACTATAGGAGGTTTGTGGAGGGTTTCTAAAAAATAGCCCTTCCATTGACCAATTTGACTAGAAAGGATGCTAAATTTGAATGGAAAGATAACTGTGAATGGAGTTTCCAGGATTTGACGCAAAGATTGATAACTGTGCCAATCTTAACTCTTCTAGTGCTAGGGAAAGAATTTGAAATCTATTGAGACGCATCCAGACAAGGATTGGGGTGTGTGTTGATGCAAGATGGTAAAGTTATAGCTTATGCTTCCAGGCAGCTAAAGAAACATGAAGGTAATTATTCTACTCATGATCTGAAATTCGCAGCTGTTGTGCTAGCATTAAAGATATGGAGGTATTACTTGTATGGTGAGAAGTGTCATATCTTCACAGATCATAAGAATTTGAAATATATCTTTGATCAGAAGGAGTTAAATCTGAGACAGAGACGATGGATGAAGTTAATAAAAGATTATAATTGTACTATTGACTACCATCCAAGTAAAGCTAATGTAGTAGTCGATGCTTTGAGCAGAAAGTCAAGTGTTTTAGAGATATGTTGAATTCTTTAAGGGGAAGGTTACTACGAGAATTCAAAGGAGCTAATGCAGCTCGGATAGTATGTCATTTGGGAGAAATGATAGCTCATTTCTAGGTTAGACCTACATTAGTTGATGATATCATCAGGGCTCAAATGACAGATGATAATCTCGGTAAGTTGATTGAAGAAATTAAATAATAGTAGGGGTCGGATTTTATGTTAAGACAGGACGGAGCATTGCAGAAGAATAGCGGTGATCATCGGCCGGTCGGGGTCGGTTTTCCAACCAGACCGATGCCGAACCGACCAGAATCGATTTTGAATCTGACAAACCGGTCCCGACCGTCGACTGAGCAGAAACACGACCGACCAACAGTTGGTCGGTCGGTCGATTTGGTCAATTTTTTTCAATTATATTTATTTATTAAAATTCTAAGAAAAATTGCTATATTTAATAGTTAGTACTATATAGTATTTTCTATTAGGTAAAAGTTATATTTAGTTATAAATCATTATTGTTCTAAATAGCAAATTTTTAATACAAATAAAAAATCAACTATTTGTTAACTTCCTTTTTCTTTCTTATCAATCTTGTTTAGTTTTCTTTCTTAATTTGTGATTGTAATTCAAAATTCAAGATACTATTTCACATTTTAATATTTATGGAATAGAGGTATTAAAAATAAAATATTGATATGATTTGATTTGACAACCCTTAATATTTAACAATTAACACGTCCATTGTTTGGGAATGTGTTTGTTTCGCTTAATTGCTTAAAGAAGCACATAACACATATTACATATATATTTGAAAACAAAACTAGTATGAGAGTCGAGAGTGTACGTCACAAATAGAAATGTCATATGACACATACAATCAAATTAGAAATTACAACATAAAGTCAAATACAACCAAATTACAATAAAACACAAATAGTAGTATGTCACAATTGTCAAATAGAACCAAAATCAAATGATAAATGATTAATCGATAACTGATAACTTTGCAAAATCTGGAAGGTCTTGAATATCTTTTTCATTGTTCATGACCGCTTTGAATCCTATATAATTAAGATTAAGAAGAGAAAGACAACCTCATTAAGATTTTAAACTAACAAGTTACAACTACAAAATACAAATGAATAAAGTTTAAATTTAAACAATTGGATAAATATCTTCTTTAGATAATAAAGCTTCTTCCATGTCATGCTAAACTTCAAGATCTATTGGACCAGAATTTAACCAATTTTGAGTACAAATGAGAGCCTCCACTGTTTTTGCAGCCAATGAACAACGTGATGAATCAACAACATGTCCTCTTGTACTAAAAGTCGACTCAGACGCTACAGTAGATACTGGAATTGCCAAAATATCTCTAGCCATACGACTAAGAATCTCAAACCGATGACTGTTCATCTTCCACCATTGAAGTATGTCAAAATCACCTTCATTATTAACATTGGCTTCCAACAAATAAATATCAATCTCTGAACTCTGTATGAAAGATGTAGTTTCATCGCCTTCAAAATCAATATCAATTGTATCATAGACAAAGTCTTCACCCACCTTTTTAGTTGGATCACAATCAATCATGGTCTCTGAGGCTGAGACAATTGGTGTATTGGTAGTAGTAGTACTCCCACCCAGAGTAGTACTGTACTTATGAAAGAGACTCTACAATATTGCTTTACTACATTTCCCATAGATTTGGCAACCTCTAGCCTAAAAATTTTTTAAGGTAAGAAGATACAAACCTTAGCTTTTTTTGAGGATCTAGCACAATAGCAACATACAACAATAGATCTTTTTTTTTAATATATCCCCCAATACTTCTCAAATTTGGCCTTCATGTTATTGGCCATTCCAATTAACATTGCATTTGCACTACCAACATTTAAACGTATACAATTCTGAAGCACTGTAATCAAATGAAAAACCATATTCGAAGTGGTGTACAAAGAGCTTGAAATTTTCAACATCACATCATAATAGACTTTTCAAAACCTAATCAACATCTTAGCATTTGTCCAATCTTCCTTACTTGGTGAAAATCGTATCTATAAGAAGCATCTTCATCTTCTAAGCTATTAAAAGCCTTTTCAAACTTCATAGCTGCCTTAAGCATCAAATATGTAGAGTTCCATCTAGTGGGAATATCAAGACACACATAATTCTTACAAGAAATTTTTTCAATTTCAATGCACTTTTTAAATTTCAAAAACCGTGCAGGAGAAGATCTTATAAATCGTACAGCATATCTAATCCTTTCAATGCAGTCATTCTGTTCCTTTACATACTTTGAGCACAACAACGAACATGCAGAAATTCTCCACGAAACAATAATCCATTATTGAATCTTTTCAGAAGATAAGCAATGGCAGTGTCATTCGAACTTGCATTATCAACTGTCAAAGTCATTACCTTTTCAATGCCTCAATCCTTCAAATTTTTTTTAATGGTTTTACCAATAGTATCACCTTTATGATTCTCAATTGGACAAAAACTAAGTATCATTTTATGTAATCTCCAATCAGAATATATGAAATGGGCAATTAATACCATGTAATTTATATTTTGTTCCAATATCCAACAATCCGTAGTGACAGAAATTCTATACTTCTTATTCACAAACATGTCTTTCAAACGTTTTTTCTCATTAACATACAACTTAAGCACATCTCTAGCCACAGTAAACCGAGATGGAAAAACAAATCTAGGTTGACTTGCACATGTTAATCTATCGACAAATTTCTTAAATCCTTTAGCCTCCACAAACTTGAATGGTAATTCGTCAACAATTACCATTTCAATGAACGCTTCCCGAAAACTCTCTAAACAATATGACTCACATACAAGTTGTGACGTATTATCCCCAATATTGTCTTTGTCTTTAGTTTTGAAAGCTAATGTCATTTGGGTTGGATCTCTCTTTTTCTGGTAAGGGTATATTTTACAATTTTCCAAATGATTCTTCATAGTCCTAGTACCATTACATTTAGAATGACATGCAAGACAACTCCACAGTACTTATATTGAGTACGAGGGTCTTTAGGATCACCTTTTAACCTCTCAAAATGATCTCAAACCATGAATTTTTTCACCTTCTTTTTAGTGGATTTGGAACATTTGATGTCTCATTTGCTAAATCAACATCAATGATATTTGTATTAGCATCCGTTTCTGTATCTCGTTCATTTTTTGAAATATCAGTTGCAGTTCCATCAAACCCCATATCCGCTGAATCCATTTAGTTGAGCCACACCATGTCAGACTTCAGTATCACACAATTCACAAAAACTCAAAGTATTTCAGCCTTACAAAAACTCAAGTCTCAAAGTATTTACAAAAACTCAGATACCCATACCCTTATCACCTTATGCATGAAACCTGAGCAAATAAGGAATCCGTGCCAGAACACACAATACCTCTAAGTCTATACAAATAGTCTAAGCTCAAATAACTAGCTTAAACATAAAGAACAACTAATGAATGCAGCTTACTAAGCTTAGAGCACAGAAATTACAAACCAAGGATGTATATAAAACTAAGCTTTGTTTTCAATGATTAATAAAATAAAAGAGTACCATTCAAATGATGTATATAAAACTCTGATTCAATTGTAGATTGAATAGGATGACAGGAGCCACTTTATAACAAGCAAATAATTTTATGATTTTATGATATGGATGAGCCACTTTATCTTAATTTATCCTCATATTCTCTCATATTATATATATATATATATATATAAATTTAAGAGGATATAATTATTTACTAATTAAAATATCTAATTTTCAATCTAATGAGTGATGACTTAAGAGTAGAATCAACGACTTGAGTATTTTCAATCGTCTTAAGTTCAGATATATACTTGAATAATGGAGAAGCATTGAAGAATTCTTGTAGACAAATAGCCAGAGAAACAATAACATATCTAAGTTTCAAACAATATTCAATTTTCTCCAACACCAATAGAAATAAAATTTTACATATAAATAACTCATTTTTTTTTATTTGAATGTTAAAATCAGATGTGCACTATGCATTGTAAGAATAAAGATTGAATGGAATGGATACGAACTTGCAGGCTACTCAACGACTGACTTAACGTTTGAATGGAAGGAAGAATGAAGAATGAAGAAGATCAGCGACGACTGGAATGGACCTGCAAGCTGCAACTGCAACGATCGACTGGCGCTAGAATGGAAGAACGAAGAAGATCGGCTGGAACTAAGAAGAAGAACGAAGAAGAATGCAACGAAGAAGATGGCTGGCTGGCGCTGCCACGCTGGAATGGAAGATCGAAGAAGAACAAAAACAAACCCTAACCATTTTTTTAAATGACATTTTTTTACATGCATAATAAATTATTTTTTTTAAATAATAAATTGATCAGGTCGGGTAAATAACTCGCTCCGACTGCCATTCAAATTGGTTTTAAAAATCGTAAATTGACACCAACTGCTTTCATCCGATTTTCGACTGTCTGACTCCATTTCGGCTAGTTTGGGTCGGTCGTATCGGTTTTTCGATCTAACATGCTCACCTGTACTGAAGAATAACAGATTATGTGTTCCTAACAATAAGCTGTTGAAAAATTCCGTGTTAGAAGAGGATCATGAGTCAGCCTATGCTATGCATCTAGGTAGCACCAAGATGTACATGACCTTAAAGAACTCTTATTGGTGGTCGGGAGTGAAGAAAGACATGGCCCTTTATGTAGATAGTGAAAGAACTCTTACCAAAAAGTACCTCTGAGTGGAAGTAAGATCGTTCCAAACTCATTGTGACAGAAATCTCGCTGTCATCAAACGAACTACACCTCTCACTCTCGCTGAGATCGCCCAAACCAGTCGTCCACCAAATCACTATCGTCTACCTAGGAACAGACTCCTCCCAAACACGGCAGCAAAGAAGACACCACCACTTGGAACCGTCGGTATTCTCGGAGTGAGAATCCAGGAGGTGTGGGCTTTGTTGGATTTGGTAGAGGGAAGAAGGAAGAGACGATCATTTACCACGACCAAGCAAGTGAGAGATATCGGGTGTCTATCATATAGACAATGCTTGATCATTTAGGTAGAGGTACAAAATCGTTTGTAAAAGAGGCGAGATCGTTTAGTAAATGCTCGGGCATGCAATCGTGTAGAAAGAGTTAGATGATCATTTAGTAAATCCTATGCGACCGTTTAGTAAACCGCGCGCGTGATACGATTGTTTAGAAATTTTAAGCTGTCGTGTATGCTCTCAGTTTGCTATACGATCAACAGTATATACAACTCGGTGAGCGAATATCTGATTCATTGCAAAATGAAAACCATTTTCATTTTATCCTTTAATTACGAAAACTGAATGCAACCTCCCACTAACTCATTCAGTTACGGAGAAAAAATGGCACAATTATCCCATAATTGTTAAATTAAAAAATAAATATAATCATATTATATTTATAACCTATGGTTTAATATCACATCATATGAAATACCTTAACCATAGTCATTTTCTCCTCCACTATATATAAATCATATTTATATCCATTCCCTCCAATTAATATATCTTATACATCATATCAACTATATCATATATAATTGACCAGTTCAATCATATCATATACAATCGAACTCCCTCTTGTCAATTTGAATACTTCAAACTGACCCAAAAACTGATTCTCAACTTGAATCCATTGAGCTACCAAGGGTACCTTATGAACCTATGGCTCAAAGCTCCAACGGTACGTGAATAGCTAACTAAACTCTTTAGCCACGAGATCCACCATCAGTTAACTGCCAGACATTTCACTAAAGACCAACAACTACACTCTTCTTACCACAGATATATTTCTGTGTCCATCGGATATAACCAATCAACAGTACGATAACCCTTCACAGATACTCGTTAGTACAGTTGGGCCAATTTATCGTTTTGCCCTTGTAGTTACATCTAACTCCTTAAGTAGCACTGATCCCTCTAATGAACAATACAACATAGTCTTACTATGTATGGACACCTCTTGGGCCATGAGAAGGTGTGTGGCGCCACATCATTCAAGCTTTGGAATCAACCTTTAAGAGAACAATCAATCTACTTACCCCTACTTCGGGGAAGGAGTGAAGTCCATCTTATGTAGCTGAGTTCCTAGCTCCCAAATCAGATGAATCCCCAAAATGGTAGGTTTGAGTCGGCGATCAGGCCACTCGCACCCACGCAAATCAAAGGACCGCCCTTAAAGATAGGAGTTCCCAACTCACTTAGAATTTAGGTCTCTGTCATGAACGACGTTATATAATGAGACAATAACACTTCGTGATTCGGTCTTATACAAACTCCTTTGTATAGGACACCCCTGCTCGCATGTCTCCACATGAATAATCAGGATCAGACCATCTATAGCAAGTCATAACACTTATAATTATTCTACAAAGCGGGCCGCATCCGTAGCGTTACCAGGATAAGGTTTCCCTCCTATATCCATATACTATAGACCATTTTTGGTTATCACTTAAAACATGATCCACTTGTATGTCTCCACATACATGCTTAAGTTACAAATGACAACCAGAGATCTTAGTTTATTAGTTTGTGGTAAAGCAATTAAAACATCCAATGTTCCATAGACAAAAGTGAAGAAAATATCATATATTATCACATCACAAGCGTTTGTTCAAAACTGTGTTTACAAACTACAGAACCCAACGACAGTTTAGGGCATCATCCCCAAAATCTCCTAAAGCAAATGAGGTGTACAAATGTTGACTAAAATTTAAAATTCGGTAATTTTGTATATATTTCACCAACAACTTGTGAGGTTGTTGACGTATGCGCTTTGCGATAATGATAATTGAGATACTATGTTCTAAATAATGTATACGGTGATGCTTAGATGCTTTCGCAGTATGCGTTCGTGTAGTGTGCGCGTGTCACAAGTTTTCTTACACTGGAACCAAGTATAATTCCAATGCACGTTTCTTAGAGTGATCTGAGGTCGAACATGGGGATTGTAGTGATTAATGCGATACTGATGTGATATATGCGACCAGGAAACAAAAAGAATAACGAATTGGATTTAAAAAGCAAAATGCGATAATCAGTAAAATGCGATGATAAATAAAGTTCGATAATAAAATGTGGCGATAAATAAATTTCGGTGATAAAATAAGATGCGGTAATAAAGTAGAATGCAGTAACAAATAAATGAATAAACAATTAAATATACAAATTGAGGACTGGCTGTGAAGATGTACAAGTATCTGATGAATGCGTTGGTAAGTCTTGTGAAATGTGTCAGAAAGAGAATGAGTTAAGGGAAAGGACATCGCAAGTTCGTCAATCCTGTTGAAGATACAACTAAGGTTCCGCTTTCCCTTGGCTTACACCTTTCAGTGATCAGTCGCGTTCCCATATGTCTATGGTGAAACAGGGATGAACATGGTGAACGCAAGGTTGTTTCCATCTCTGGAAATACTTCTCGCTTTAGTTAACACATTCTTCCAACCTTCTTTCGAGAGGCGGAATAACATCTTCACTTCTGCTGTCACAGGTGAAGATGTCGTCGAGCATGCGTTAGCTAAACTTAGGTGATTTCTTCAACAAGAATTAACTCACTCGCTTAATCCTTCCCCCTTACCCTGGAGATTAGTTACACATGGTGAAGGAATGGATGATGAATGTATGGTGAAGAACAGAGAAATGATAATGAATACGATAATGGTATTAAAATCTAAAGATAAGCGTTTGTTACAGATAATAAATGAAAGATTAGAGATGAACACAGTAGATGAATAGAAAGTTAGAATAAAATATGGAAAGCATGTTAATATCTTGACACGGATCCCAATCGGAGACGATTTACTTGCCGACGTGTGGGAGGAATGTAGTGGAGAACTTCCTTCTCAAGCTTGTTTTTCAGGTAGAAGTGACCTTTGCACAGAGCTTATTCTTCGGGAATGGGATTGAATTGCTTGCTCCAGAGACTTACCTTTCAGTTTTGTCTTATCTTTCTCCTCAGATTTTCTCTAAGTTGTCTCTTCAGACCAACCTCCTCTCTTTGAATTTGATGAAGCTATTTATAGACCTTGGCACCTTCTGTATTAGTGGTCTCACTCTGAAAAGCTGATTTTTCCTACCATGGCTTTGTGAAAACGTCCGCTCTGCTCCATATTTAATTTGTCAGAATCATACAACAGAATAGCTGTACAATTTCAGAAGTCCTTGCGAATGCGTCGTTCTTTTCATCTACGCATGATCGCCGCATGCGGTGTAATTGCTTGATCCTTTTATCGATTGCCGCATGTGGTTCAAATGCATTGATTGTTTGCGTCCATGATCGATCGTCGCATGCGCTGCAATTGCGTTGTTTATTTTCGTTCTCGATTGACCGCCGCATTCAATGTGAATGCGTTGTTCATTTTTTTGTCCTCGAGCGATTGTCGCATGCGGTGACTTATTTCCTGCAAAACAAAGACTTGGACATTCCATTTTGCCATCACAATGGGGTTAGCGGGTGTGCTTATGACACTTTACAACTTTTGTATTTCTAAGCCAATTTCTATACGGTCGATGCAACTTTCCTTCTTTTTGCTGCATAATCTAAATAAAACGGTATAAATAACTTGTATTTTTACAAGTTATCAACAAACAACTAGTACAAAACAATAAACTAGGGCACTAAGGCCCAATACAAAATATCTCCCACTTGCCGTAGTCCAGCCGCAGGCGGTCCCATAGACCCATGCTCTGAAGGTGACCTTGAAAAACTTTAGCCCTGAGAGCCTTCGTAAAAGGGTCAACAATGTTGTGCTCTGAAGCGATTTTCGTGACTATCACGTCCCCTTGATGCACTATCTCGCAGGTAAGATGATACTTTCGCTTTATATGTTTGCCGCGCTTGTGACTCATGAGCTCCCTAGAGTTCGCCACAACACCACTATTGTCACAATAGACGGTGATGGGCCTAGACATGTCTGGAACAACTTCCAGATCTTCAGGAGCTTTCTGAGCCATACAACTTCCTTAGCAGCTTCACAAGCCGCTACATACTCGGCCTCCATTGTGGAGTCGGCGATGCACCCCTGCTTAGTGCTTTGCTACGCTACTGCTTCTCCGTTAAGAGTAAAAATTGACCCTAAAATGGACTTTCTAGAGTCCTTATCTGTCTGAAAGTTAGAATTTGTATATCTAGTAAGGATCAAATCCCTAGTTCTGTACACAAGCATGTAGTCCCTCGTTCTCTGAAGATACTTGAGGATGTTCTTAACTCCGGTCCAGTGACCCTGGCCTAGGTTAGACTGATACCTACTGGCTATTCCCACAACATAGCAGATGTTTGGTCTAGTATAGAACATCGCATACATTAAACCGCCAATGACAGATGCATATGGGACCCGTCTCATCTCCCCAACCTCTTGAGGCATCTTAGGACACATTTCCTTAGACAAAGTAACTCCATGCCTGAACGGCAATAGGCCCCTTTTGAAGTTCTGCATCGAGTACTTGAGCAATATCTGGTCAATGTACGATGCCTAAGACAGCGCTATCACTTTGTTCTTCTAATCCCGAAATATCTGTATACCAAGAACAAACTGAGCCTCTCCCAAATCTTTCATTTGGAATTGGGACGTTAGCCAGTTCTTAACTGTAGACAGTAGTCCTACATCATTCCCAATGAGTAGGATATTGTGTACATACAACACTAAGAAAACTACTGAAGCGTTAATGATTTTCTTATAGACAGAAGGCTCATCAACATTTTGGTCAAAGCCGTACAATTTGATCGCAGTATCAAATTAAATGTTCCACGATCGAGACGCCTATTTCAACCCATAAATGGACTGATTCAGTTTGCAAACTTTTTGCTTTTGACCTTGGGTTATGAATCCCTCGAGTTGTACCATATAAATGGTCTCCTTAAGATTGCCATTTAGAAAGGTAGTCTTGACGTCCATTTGACAAATCTCATAATCATAACAAGTGGTAATAAACAGGAGGATGCGAATCGACTTCAACATGGAAACAGGCGAGAAAGTCTCCTCATAGTCGACTCCCTCCACCTGGGTATAACCTTTTGCCTCAAGTCGAGCCTTGAAGGTTTGCACCTTCCTATCGGCACCCCGTTTTCGCTTGTAGATCCATTTGCACCTATAGGTATTGCCCCATTAGGCTGATCTACAAGATCCCATACTGAGTTAAAGTACATCGACTCCATCTCGAGATCCATGGCTTAGACCCATTCATCCCGGTCAACATCCTTCATTGCCTTCTAATAAGACAACGGATCCTCAACATCGCCATCGGCTACCATAGCTAGGATTTTCGTGAAATCCAGATAGAGAACAAGTGGGTTTGCAACTCTCCCACAACGTTGAAGTTCCCTCAACTTTTGAGGTGGAGCCGACCTAACAGATGAACTATCATCAACAACTTTTGCTGATGAAGTAGACCCTTCAACAACTCTTTTTGAAGTTTCAATAGTTTCGTTGGAAAGCTCACGTAACATGATCTTATTACGTGGATTGTGCTCCTTAATCTGATCCTCTTCTAATAATGTAGCGTTCGTAAACACAAATGTTGAGTTTTATGTCCTAAAACTCGCTGTTTGTAAAAAGATAAACATTTTCTATAGTCAATAAACTTATTATTGATTTTATAAATGGTATACATAAAAGTCTAAATCTAATAAACTAAGACCCATAACTATTACATGAGTACTTGAACTTTATGTGGAGACATAAAAGTGGATCAGGTTCGAGTAAATAATCAAAATGATCTATAGTATATGAATAAGGTTGGGTGCCTTATTCTGATAACACTATAAGATGCAGCCTACTTAGTAATTGTTACAAAGAGTTGTAAAGTGCTACAAATGAAGTGATCCTAATTCGTACTTGTTATGACATGAGGAGTGGGGGCATCTTATGCAATGATTTTGCATAAGATAGGACTAAGAAATAAGTCACTCTTACTTTATACCGTTGTTTACTATAAAAGATTGACTATTTCACCTAGATGACCTAGGTAAGTCGATCTTAATCCTGAGCTAACTATGAACTCCTGTTTATTCGAGATTATCCTTAGATTTGCATAGGTGAGGGTTGACTCAACAGCACCGACTCAATAAGTCTCCCATTTTAGGGGTAAGACAGAATAGATAGCTGGGGACATATGTTGCAAGACGGAATTCACGCCTACTCGATTTAGGGATAGGAGAAAGGTTGTTCTCTCAAGTTCTGAATCCAGGTCTTGAGCAAGAGGCCCCACCCTCTCACTGGGTAGAGAGAATTTTGGTTTAGTGACTGGATAACAAACCAGTTGTTAACTAGAGAATCAATAGGAACTTAAGGAACAAGACGTAATCTCGGAGGTAAAACAGACTTTTGACCAAGTCGTTATTATGAACAACCTATGAAGGGTCGACTTACTAATTATGGTTAAATCATGTGGACATAGTACATCTACAGTGAGGGGAGTGCAACTATGGGGTTTAGTGGAGTGACCCATTAGTTAACGAATGAGGGTTAATTTGGTCTAATGAGTTTAGCCAATTAATCTCGGATCATTGGAGCCCATGATCTATTGGTCCGCGAGGTCCCCCTACTAGCTCGTAAATGGATTAGCTTTAGAGTAGCGTGATAAGTTAATTTGAAATGTTCAAATTAGAATTAAAGGAATTAGTAATTATATGAAATATAATTATACGTTTAATTTTAAGAATTAAACGAAATAGGAGAATTAATATTTAAATACGCTTTAAATATATAAAGGTGGATTTGTGTAAAAATTAATTTAATATTTGATATTAAATTAATTAGAATTATTTAAATTGTTTAAATAATTATTTATTCATTTTATTAGAAAAATTAATTTGTTAAAATTAATAATATTTTTAATTTTTTGATTTTCTAAATCAAATTGATTTTGAAAATCCAAAGTTGAAATTTAAAAAGCACAAAATGGAATTGTGGATTTTTCCATTATCATCTTCAACTTGCTCACATAGAACCCACTCTATTTGGCTTCAATAACTTCAAGCATGAGCTGCATCTCATGCAGCCATCTTCTTTGCATGATAGCCTACAATATATTAAGAATATTGTAATGGAGTTGAGGCATGCAAAAATAGAATTTTTGCTGAAAAATTCGTGTGGAAGGCATTCTTCAAGTGAGTTGTTGTAGTGAGCTCTTCTCCAAGTTTCTAAGTTCCAAGAGAATAGTGAGGAAGATTTTGAGGTGGTGTACGGTAAGATTTGGAGAAGTTTGCAGCTGAGAATCAAGATTGAAGAAGTTCTACAAAGATATGACTTGAAACCTTCTCGTTTTAGTTTGAGCATGCTTTAATTACTGCCAAAATTAATGATAGAGTGCTTATTGATCCTTGTTTCTTTTGCTGTTGCTGATACATTCCAACAATTGGTATCAGAGCATCATATAAGCATTCAATTTCATTTTATTTTTGTATAGTGGGTGTTTTTCATGAGTTATATGAACATGGTGAACTGATATGGTTTTCTGAGTTTTGGCATTTAATTTCTCTTTGATTTCTTGATTAAATTGTAATTGGCTCTTGATTGATGAGTTTATATGTGTTCTCAAGAGTCTGTAATTTATTTGGAGTCATTAGAGTTGAAATTAAAATGTAATTGAATAAAAAAGTGATAAAGGCCGAGCTGCAGATTCCAGTTCTTCAGCCTCTGCACGAATCTGGGCGTTGAAGTGTTACGTGCTAGACGATTGTGTAGCTACGGGAACTAAATGATGAGAAGAGGTGCTATACGATAGCACTTCATGATCATGTAGCTTTGTGTGCACGCTGAACGATGTGTAGAGTAGCTATACGATAACATTACACGATCGTGTTACTTCGCGCGGGCACTAAACGATGAGAAGAGGAGCTATTAAGTCGGTGATCTGGCCAGTCTCACCCATACAAATCAAAGGACCACCTTATAGGCAAAAGTTCACAACTCACTTAGGATTCAGGTCATGTTACCTATGGTCATTGATGCGATGCGCAAGCGTATGCAATCGAAGTAATAAATCCCAAATAGGGTATCGTCCTTAGGGACTAGCGTGAGCGAAATTTTCCTAAAAATAACCATCACAATTCTTTGTTTATTTTGGTCAAGCAATCCAAAAAATGAATTTTATCTATAACTATGACTAATGAAAACTCAATCACACATGCAAGAACAAATTCAGAGTAAAAAGATTCCAGGGTGTTGCTTCATTTAGGGAATAAAGTGAATATGACATGCAATTGATTGAAATTGATAGATTGAGGCTAGAAGTTCTAAAATCAGGAAATCCTCTCTTGAGCTCAAACCCTCCTAATTACTATCCATCGACATGAATCTTTTCTATCGCTTGAATAGTTACAACATTAAGATCCTTTAGTCGCACCCCTTCTTGTTCTAAATTCATTCTCATGCAATTTCAAATAAAAATTTAAAATATTGGGTCCAACGAATTAAACTCTCTCGAGACATCTAATTAACTTAGGTTCATTCAATTAATGTCCAGTTAATCAAAAGCATTAAATACAAATAATTTAGAAATCCCTGCAAAATCAATCAACTGTAAATTCAGTATTCAAAGTAACATTCCCTAAAATCCACAAACACCCTATAATAATAAAGTTTAGCCACACATGATTTCGATAACAAAATTTCACAAATAATCAATCATTAAAGTGAAAAGGAAATTAACGTAGAAGAATGATCTCCCTTCAGTAGGTCCAAATCCCAATCACGACCTTCTTGACTCTCACCACGAATCTCGTGTTGTTCTTCAACAAAATAGCATAATCACGATCAATCTTCCCATCACGAACAACCGAGAGACGATCTTGGATCAACTCTTAACTGAAATCTCGAGTCTTCCACCAAAAACGATCAGAATTGTTGTAATCCGACTCTTGTATGGACTAAAATCAGCTCTGCCTCATTCTCCCCTTTGGGGGCGCAACACTGCTATTTATAATATGCTCGCAGTGTTGCAATGCTGAAAACTAGTGTTGCAACGTTGGCGTCATGCCAGCCGCACGTAGAAGTCGTAGCATTGCAACGCTATAAAGAGTGTTGCAATGCTGCCCTGTTCCAAATTGCTCTCGGGTCTTCAACATCAAGGAGCAGCGTTGCAACGCTCGGCCAACGTTGGCTTCTTCTAATTGCTTTCCAAACCTGTCTCTTTTCTTGATTTTGGGTCCTTGATTTCTTCCTAATTCCATAGTCAAACTGTAATTGCTCAAAATTGGAGTTTTGCTGCGGGTTTTTGCTCATTTTTGCACAACTGCTCCTGATGCTTGGCTTCCTGAAATCACTCAATAAACTATATCAAACAAAACAAAAACTAGCAATAGTAGCTATAAGTTTGAAGGTAATAAAAGCATCTTTTAGATGCTTTTCACCACCCCAAACTTAAAAATTTGCTAGTCCTGAGCAAAGAAAAGAAAGAAACACAAAGTAAGATGAATTATGAATACTGAAATGAAAAGATTCTAGGCATACATTCTCTTATTCAAAGAAATACGAAGGCAATAAATATGATATAGAAACCTCACATATACATGCGCACAAGTTTTTTACAAACGACTTCACACTTGGAGCTTTGAGGAGAATAAGGAGAGGTTTGAGGCGGAAGAACTCAGAAAAGCTAGCTTGCCCCTAGATCGACATAAAAGGGAGTTTATTACGGATACCAACTCTTTTTTTGATACTAATCCTCCCTAGTAGGCAATTACACATTCCCTCGGCCTCTGATTACAGTTGAAGTGCCATTGCCCATATATGAAGAACCTAGTTGTAGGGCACAAGGGGATCTTGAATCAATTCCCTCTTTTCCAGTATTTAGACAAGCGGTTCGAGTCAAGTGCCAGTTACAGAACTAATTGTTGGCAACATGGCAAATTTCATTGAGAGGAATCAGTAAAGAAAAGAAAAACGAACATCTTACAACAAAACATTCATATTTGAAAATATTTCTCAAAAGAAGTCAAGCCAAAACACGGTGTCGAAGCTCTCCTGTTATATGGCTCCGTCCCGGTCATCAGGACCTTCCCTTTCCTTTGACCAACGGGTCCTCGAACCAACCTGTCCTCCCTTTCTATTCCTTATTCAAACGTTTTTCCCCCTCATTTTTAGCTGCTCGTTTAGTTTGAAATCTGTGCATACTCCGTGAATCACTCTATGCATTCCTTCCCTTCGTTAACAGCTTCTCAACATACACAACATTCATCCATAGAAAAATTCATATACATCCTAATCATTGAGAGTTTCTAAAGCCAAAACTTTTTATCCTCTATCTGTATGTGTGACTTCTCTTTTAATTCAAAACTCAACAACTGACTTAAGGTTCAATTAAGCTTAATCAGTTTTCCCCTTAATCTAGCTGAAGCACCAATCAATAGTCATTACCACACTCAAGGAAGTAATATGTCCACCAAGATGCCTGTAATACTCATTTTGATGGGATCCCAACTTGCATCATTTTACCTAGGGGCACTAGCTTTCACACATTCACTGCAGGGAACCATATATAGTCAATTCTGAGGTGTCCTAACTGATCACAGCAAAGGTAACTCTTCTTACCCCCATCCATGCATACATATTACAAGTTTAATTAAGAGAACGATATTTCAAGCACATGAGTGTACACTCTACTTATTATTATTTTTTTCAGGGCACTAATAATATTCTTTTCTTTCCTCTTAGTCTAACATTAATAACCATCATGCAAGACACTTTCTAACCAGTGGGGCCTTTCGAGGTGACAACCAAATTGACTTAAATTAAAGCTTTGTTCTGTTAGAGGTTCTAAATTAAAGTGGTTTGTGCTCAAGATACAGAGGATACAAAGAGAGATTCAGATCAAAGAACACTCAAGAAAGAAGTATGTTATCCAATTTCTACTTCAAAGTATGGCATACATCATGAGTGACTCATCGACCATCATCGTAAAAGAAAGCAACCAAAGAACATACTTCAATCAGTCTCAACATCTTCCTAACCCAAAATCATCTCTTTTTAAAATTCAAAATTTTCAAATTTTCCTTAAAGTTTCTCCAACAACATGTATAAAACATTCAACTCAAAACATCATGCATAACAACACAAGATTCAAGCACAAAGTACGCACCCCCCCACCCCATACTTAAAAGAATGCATTGTCCCTAATGCATAACATCTAGAACAATCACACAACAGATGAATGATACAAGCCTGGGTAAGAAGTGAGGATCCACAAAACTGGATGGCGAATTGGTACTTGAAAACACTTGAGCATCATTTCCAACCTAAAAATCAAAACAAAACAATCATGAGGTGGCTCTCTATCTTAAAAACAAACAGACTAATCAAATAACAACTGAAATAAAAAGTGAAATAAAACTAGAACACTTGGGTTGCCTCCCAAGAAGTGCTTAGTTTAATGACTTTAGCTAGACCAGGCCTCCAATTCAGACGAATTTCAAGGTGGTTTCATCATTTTGTGCACAACAACACTTGAAATATATAACTTTCTCCCACACTGGCATTCACATAAAAAATTAGTTGAAGAATAGTTATAAAAAAAGCATAATCTTCTCTCCCCTCGTCTACAAGTTCAATATCTCTCTTACAAATATAATCTAGAAAATTTACTGTACCTTTCTTGGGAGTTTGTTCAAGAAAACTTACTTTTTCTTGCCTTTTTCTTTACCACGAGATTGTTTGGGATCTTTACCATCTACATCCTTGATCTCTTGGCACAAACTTATAGGTTCATTAGACTTGAAAGAACAAAAAATGTTGAACTTTATCTCTTCATCATTTACCCGAAGTGTAAGCTTGTCATCGTAAATATCAATCAATGCTCTACTAATGGCTACGAATAGTCATCCAAGGATAATGGGAATTTTAGCATCTTTTTCCATGTCTAGGACCACAAAATCCGCTGGGAATATGAAATCACCAACCTTAACCAGATTATCCTCTACTACACCACGAGGGTAAGTCAGGGAACGATCTGCTAATTGCAGTGATATCGTTGTCGACTGCACCTCTCCTATGTCTAGTTTCCTATACAAAGATAAAGGCATCAGATTAATTGGGGCTCCTAAGTCACATAAGGCTTTTATTTACCGTCAGATTCCCAATAATACAAGGAATCGTGAAACTCCTAGGATCCTTTAGTTTTTGCGGTAGCTTCTTCTGTATGGCACTACATTCCTTGTTCAAGCTCACCGTCTTGTACTTTTCAAATTTCTTCTTTGAAGACAACATCTCCTTTATGGACTTCACATAGTTTGGCATTTATTCCAACGCATCTGCAAAAAGAATGTTAATGTGGAGTTTCTTAAAGATATCCAAAAACTTAACAAACTGATCATTTACTTTCTTTTTCTAATAATGCCGAGGATAAGGAATTTTATTCAATACAGTAGGAGAAGATCCAAAATTACTCCCTGAATTGGATGATACATAAACATCACCTGTTTTTCCTTGAATTGTTTTATCAGCTGATAGACTCAATACTACCTGTTCCTCTAT
Organism: Benincasa hispida; assembly: GCF_027475165.1. NCBI lineage: Eukaryota > Viridiplantae > Streptophyta > Magnoliopsida > Cucurbitales > Cucurbitaceae > Benincasa > Benincasa hispida. The sequence continues at coordinate 37,978,685 of NC_143485.1, read as the reverse complement.
CTTGTCTGTCAGAGGAAGCACCACATTTTTCCCACTTCTCAACGTTATTGAATTGCACTCTTCCTTTGGGTTTTTCTCCGTATAGCTAGGGAAGGCTGCTTTGTTCATCGTATTCAATGTAGCAGCTATCTGGCTAACCTGAACCTCAAGGTTTCTGATAGCTTTCCCATGACTCAGTACCATGCTCTCCAGGAAGTTGGTTCTACTCCTGGATTCTTTTATGAAATCCCAAGCAAAGCCTCCACAGATGGTTTCTTTTCAGAAAAACCTGGAGGTGCCTGTAAAACATTCTTATTATTAGTGTAAGATTTTTTTTTGTGATTTCGCAAACCTGGGTGATAATGAATGGGTAGGTTCATCTAATAGGTATTTTGATGGGTTCCTTGAAAGTGATTAGCTTGGCGCACATAATTTAACTGCTCAGAGTTAGGTACCTCCCATGAAGTGAGTGCATTAGAAGCCGCCATCGATGCAATCGACGGTTGGGTACTTGTAGACAAGAGATTAATGGCATTAGTTAAAGTGGCCATCTGTGCCTTTAAAGTGTTTACCTTATCGAGTTCATTGACACCAGCTACTCTAGATGGAGACCGTTATGAGGGCCAATTATAACTCGTGGTAGTCGTATCTTCCAATAATGCCCTAGTAGCATCAACAGTTTTTGCAAAGATTGATCTGTCTGCAGCAGCATTCAAGATGAATTTCGTTGTACTGGTCAACCCATTGTAGAACAACTGGATCTAAACTAGTCAGGATACCCATGCTGGGGACACTTCTACAGCAACTCTTTATAGCGCTCCCATGATTTGAATAATTGCTCGTTCTCTCTTTGTCTGAATGTGCCAATTTATGTTCTCAATCTGCTCGTATTTGCAGGAGGGAAAAATTTATTCAGAAAAGCTTGGGTTAACTCATCCCATGTAGTTATGTTTTCAGTTGCAAGTGACTCCAGCGAGTCTTTAGCCTTGTCCTGCACAGAAAAAGGAAACAATCTCAATCTAATGGCATTAGAAGATGCTCCATTTATTTTTAACATCTCGCTAATTTCTAGGAAAGAGCGGATATGCTTATGTGGATCTTTATGTGGAGTTCCTCTAAATGCAAGGTCCCATGTCATCTGAATTAGACAAGGTTTTAGCTCAAAATTATTGGCATTGATTGGGGTCTCAGCTATGCCTGTCTGGGTTGTGGGAACAACTGGTTGAAAATAGTCTCAGATGATTCTCACAGCTCCCCCTAGATCTCCCATGGCGTCAAAATCAACTCTATGGTTCCTTCTTGCCTTTCTTAAAGTCCGTTCAAGTTCAGGATCAAATGGAACAAGTTCAGCCTGTTGACTTCTTCACATACAAGGATTCTCCAATCACTGCAAAAACAAAAATGCCCAAATTAAGATCAACTCGGTCTTAGTAATATTAAGTTTGGAAAAAAAAAATTCGTGCCAATCCCCGAAAACGGCGCCAAAAACTTGATGCGATGCGCAAACATACGCAATCGAAGTAATAAATCCCAAATAGGGTATCGTATTCAGGGACTGGCGTGAGAGAAATTTCCTAAACTTAGCTATCACAATTCCTTGTTATTTTTATTTAGGCAATCCAAAATATGAATTTTTTTTGTAACTATGACTAATGAAAACTCATTCACACATACAAGAACAAACTCAAAGCAAAAAGATTCCAGGGTGTTGTTTCATTTAGGGAATTCATTGAATATGACATGCAATTGATTGAAATTGATAGATTAAGCCTAGAAGTTCTAAAATTAGGAAATCCTCTTTCGAGCTCAAACCCTCTTAATAACTATCCATCGACCCGAATCTCTTTTATCGCTTGAATAGTTACAACATCAATCGCACCCCTTATTATTCTAAATTCATTCTCATGCAATTTCAAATAAGAATCTAAATTATTGGGTCCAACGAATTAAACTCTCTCGAGACATCTAATTAACTTAGGGTCATCCGATTAATGGCCAGTTAATCAAAAGCATTAAACACAAATAATTTAGAAATCCATGCAAAATCAAACAACTGTAAATTCAGTATTCAAAATAACATTTCCTAAAATCCACAAACACCCTAGAATAATAGAGTTTAGACACACATGATTTTAATAACAAAATTCCACAAATAATCAATCATTAATGCAAAAAGGAAATTAACGTTGAAGAATGATCTCCCTTCACTAGGTCCGAATCCCAATCACGATCTTCTTGACTCTTGCCACGAATCTCGTGTTGTTCTTCAACAAAATAGCACAATCACGATCGATATTCCCGTCAGGAACAGCCTAGAGACAATCTTGGATCAACTCTTAACCGAAATCTGGAGTCTTCCACCAAAAACGATCATAACTGTTGTAATTCGACGCTTGTACGGACTAAACTCGCTTAAAATCGGCTCTGCCTCCTTCTCCCCTTTTTCTGACAGCGTAACACTACTATTTATACTTTGCTCACAGCGTTGCAACGCTGCAAACCTGTTAGGTTTTATGTCCTAAAAACTTGCAGTTTGTAAAATAATAAACATTTTCTATAATCAATATACTTGTTATTGATCTCATAAATTGTATGAAGGTCTAAATCCAATAAACTAAGACCCATGACTATTGTATGAGTACTTGAACTTTATGTGGAGACATAAGAGTGGATTAGGTTCAAGAAAATAGTCAAAATGATCTATGGAACATGAATGAGGTTGGGTACCTTATTCTGATAACACCATTGGATGCCACCTACTCTATAATTGTAAAGTGCTACATACGATGTGATCCTAATTTGTACATGTTATGACATGAAGAGTGAGAGCGTCCTATGCAATGAGTTTGCATAAGATAAGAATCAAGAAATTAGTCACTCTTACTTTATAATGTTGTTTACTATTTAAGACTGACTATTTTACCTAGATGACCTAGGTAACTCGATCTTAATCCTGAGCTAACTATGAACTCCTGTTTATTCGGGATTTTCCTTAGATTTGCATAGTTGAGAGTTGGCTCAACAGCACTGGCTCAATAAGACTCCCATTTCAGGGGTAAGATTGGATAAATAACTGAGGACATAGGGTGTAAGACGAAGTTCACGCCTACCCGATTTAGGGATAGGAGAAAGGTTGTTCTCTTAAGTACTGAATCCAGGTCTTGAACAAGGGGCCCCATTCTCCCACTGGGCTAAGAGAGTTTGGTTTGGTGATTGGATCACAAACCAGTTGTTCATTAGAGGATCAGTAGGAACTTGAAGAATAAGACGTAATCTCGGGGGTAAAACAGAGATTTGACCCAATCGTTATTACGAACAACCTGTGAAGGGTCGACTTGCTGATTATGGTTAAATCATGTGGACATAATATATCTACAGTGAGGGGAGTGTAACTATGGGCTTTAGTGGAATGACCCATTAGTTAACGAATAGGAATTAATTTGGTCTAATGAGTTTAGCCAATTAATCTCGGATCGTTGGAGCCCATGATCTGTAAGTCCGGAGATCCCCCTACTAGCTCTAGAATAGCGTGATAAGTTAATTTGAAACGTAAATTAGAATTAAAGGAATTAGTAATTATATGAGATATAATTATGTTTAATTTTAGAATTAAACGGAATAGGAGAATTTATATATTTAAATATGATTTAAATATATAAAGATGGATGTGTGTTAAAATCAATTTTAAATTTGATATTAAATTAATTAAGTTTTATTTTATAATTAATTTATGAAATTAATTAAATTTTCTTTTTTAAAATCAAAATAGATTTACAAAATCAAAATTTGATTTTGAGATAAAATTGAAAAAGGAAAAACAAACAAAACACAAAATGGAAAAAAGGATTTTTCCATTATCTATCTTTTGAAGTAACTCACCTATATTGCATCTTCTTGCCTTTGTCTTCTCCAAGCATGAGCTGCAACTCATGCAACTCTTCTCTTTGCATGTTGATCTGCAATATAATGAAGAGATTGTAGTGAAAATCGGGCATGCAATCTATAGAGTTTTGAGAGAAAAACTAGTTTGAAGAAAGGTTCTTCAACAAGGTTGCAGCAGTGAGCTTTTCTCCTTCATCCCTTGATTCAAGCTTGTTTTGAGTCCCACAACTCAATCTAGAGCACCAAGAGAATAGTAGAGAAGATCTTGAGGTGGTCTACAATAAGATATGGAGAAGATAGCAGCTGGAGATGGAGCTTTGAAGAAGTTCTACAAGAGGTATGTCTTGAAAAACTTTTTCTGCAAAAGCATGCTTTATATTTTGCCACAATTAGTGAATTTGAATGCTTAGATGATCCTTGTACTTCCATTGCTGTTGATACATTCCTACAAAACCAGTGTTGCAATACTGGCGTCATGCCAGCCGCACGTAGAAGTCGTAGCGTTGTAATGCTACAAGGAGCATTGCAACACTGCCCTGTTCCAAATTGCTCTCAGATCTTCAGCGTCAAGGAGTAGTGTTGGAACGCTCGCCAACACCGACTCCTCCAAATTGCTTTCTAAACTTGCCTCTTTTCTTGATTTTGGGTCCTTGATTTCTTCCTAATTCCATACTCAACCCGTAATTGCTCAAAATTGGAGTTTTGCCCCGGATTTTTTCTCATTTTTGCACAACTACTCCTGATGCTTGGCTTTCTAAAATCACTTAATATACCATATCAAACCAAACAAAAACTAGCAATAGTAGCTCTAAATTTGAAAATTCAACTTGTTCTCCCATAGTTGCAAATTCAACTTAAATTTCTCCTGATGTCGGCTGGAAATAATCTCTAATGGTCATCGCATTCACTTGTTCTCCCATAGTTGCAAATTCAACTTAATTTCTCCTGGTTCTTCTCAATGTCTGTTTGATTTCTAGATCCAAAGGAAAAATATCATGTTGACGATTTCATCACATATACTGAATACTTTAGGCTAAAACAATCAGAGATAATAAAGTACAACCCAAATATTGTGAAACTAGCTTTGTTTCACAATATTAAACAAAAATGCTATTGTCAATCCTCGGTAACGACACTAAAAACTTGATAGTACGCAAACATACGTATCGTAATAATAAGTCCCAAAATGGGTATCGTCCTCAAAGATAGGTGATGAAGAGTTTTTGGTTAACTATTGTTATGCACATGCTAATTTTATTTGGATAATTGACAAAAAGGTTTGTTGTTGAAGCTATATAAAACAAGAAAATAAATCTAACAGTTCAATGGGAAAACAATTCCAGGGTGTCGTTTCGTTATGAATCTCTAAACCATAATTAACTAATGAATCAATTAATTATATCGACTGAGCCTAGAGGTATAAATTCATAATGTTTTTTGTCAAGCTTAATCCGTTCAAGCATGAATGTACCAATTTGAATTTCTTCTTAGTGGTCACACCAATGCCTCATTAAGATTCTTCAATTTCAGCTCCTATTATTATTTACTCATTTTCATGCATTAGCAAATAATAGTTTAAACACTCAGATCCAGCTAAATTTCTCTTTCTCAAGTGGAAAATTCAACCTAGAATGCAATTGTTTAATGACCAATCAAACAAAAGAATTTGCAAAGAGAGATTTTAATAACAAATAAATAGAAGAAATAAAATCTAGAAATTCTTACTCTCGTTGATGACTCTAGAGGGCTTCACCAACTTTTTGGATCTACGATCTTGATTCCTCGCAAAAACAAGTGAACACCACCAAAATGGTTTCACCAGTATTCTTCTTGAGCTAGTGAGGCAGAAGGAGGTGAGATTCTTGGAGGGAATTTTATTTTTCTCTACGGTACTGGGGAGTTTGTTATATTTTATTTTTCTCTACGGTACTGGGGAGTTTGTTATAACTATTTTTTAAATTTTAAATTCATTATTTATTTTATTAATAAATTAAATCAAATTTAATTTATTTAATTAAATAATAATAAATTAATTTAATTTAAAAATAAATTAAATCAAAATTTAAATTATTAAAATAAATTAAATAATTATTAATTAATTAAATTTACTAATAATAATTAAATATCTCATATTTAATTAAATGTGCATTAGAATCATATTCTAATACATCTCTCTCTCATAACTTATAGTTTTAATTAAATTAATTTAATTAAATAATTAACTAATTCTCCAATTAATTAATCATTAAATTAAATATCACATATTTAATTTCACCTTATAATTGAATCTCATTCAATTATTTTTCTTTCATATTACCTATATTTTTAATATGCATCTAATGCACATTAATTTTAACCTATATTTTTAATATGAGTTCTATTCATATTAAATTTAATATTTGAAATCCTTCAAATATTTAATTTTTCCATAAATTAATTTTGAATCAAATTCAAATAAATTTATATTATAAAGTTTAATTAATTATAATGTATCAACATACATTATATTCTTTCCCTTAGTGAATTTGAACATTTCAAATTATTTTAATTACCTCAATACCCTTTGGGACCTAATGGACCTACAGATCAGAAGCTCTAATGTTATGAGATTAATTGGCTAAACTTATTAACTAAGTTAATCAATATTCATTAACTATGGGTACACTCCATTATAGACCCACAGTTGCACTCTTCTCACTGCAGATATATTTCTGTGTCCACGGATATTGATCAACAACAACAAGTTAGTCCTTCACGAGTGTTCACTAGGTCAAATTGTTGTTTCCCCCTTGGATTATGTTTGTATTCTTAAGTACCAGTGCTCTCTAACAAACAACCTGTTTATGGTCCAACTATTAAACAAAAACCCTTATCGGGCCAGTAAGAGGGTAGGGCTCTTTGTTCAAGTCCTAGAGACACCATTTAAGGGAACACTCATCTTCTTACCCTAAATTTAGGAAGGAGTGAATTCCATCTTGTGAAATTATGTTTTCAGCTCCTCACTTAGTCTTGTCCTCAAAATGGTAGGCTTATCGAGTCGACGAACTAGTCACTCTCACCCATACAAATCAAAGGACACTCTCTCATGGACAGGTCGCCATAATTCACTTATGATTAAGACTAAGTTGCCTAGGTCATTCTAGTTAAATAGAAACCTGACTACTGAACGAAGTTACATCTAGTGGTTACTTTTTCGTGGTTCGGTCTTATACAAACTCAATGCATAGGATACTGCCACTTGCATATCCCCTACAAGAATGCATTGAATCATTGCACTTGTATCAAATACAAAGTGGATCGTATCCATAGTGTCACTAGGATAAGGTACCCAACCTTATCAATATATTATAGACCTTTTAGGCTGTATCTTGAACACTGATCCTTGTATGTCTCCACATATAGTTCAAGACTCATATAATAGTTATTTAGGCAAGATTTTCACTTTATTAATGATCGGTAAAATGTTACATTTACTATCTACATGTTTTAAGACATAAAATTCAACAAACTTCCATTTGAACTAAAATTGTAGTAAGTGAGATGTATATACAATAAATAATCCAAAGCTGAAAATGTTAAATGTATAATGTACATTACATGAAAAGTAAAAATACAAATACAATAAACTAGGGCATTCTTATACCCATTACACATCTCCACTTGCCCTAGATTGTACTATATACATGTCTCGTAGATCTAGATTCTCTAGATGACTCTCAAACACTTTAACTGAGAGAAGCTTCGTAAATAGATCAGCGATGTTGTGCTTCAAAGTGATCTTGGTGACGATCCCATCTCCTCATTTCACAATCTCTCGTATCATGTGATACTTCCTCTCTATGTGCTTTCCTCATTTATGGCTGTGAGGTTCTTTGAGTTGGCTACTAGTGATTGGGAAATGAAGGTAAATAAATATGTGTTCATCATTTGCTCTCCATGCGTCGCTAATCATGCGTTGGACTAAGGGATATGCAATATACGTTTGATGACCATGCATTCTTTCCACAAGTTTTCTTGCTCTCTCGCAAAGTATAACGAGATCGCAAGTTTCTCGGGTGATCCGAGGTCGAACTCAGGGACTTGTAGCTAAATGTTATGAAGTAAAGTGTTTGGGGCAAAGAATAAAAGAATTTGAAGGTTATGTGCTATGCACTATTCCTACTCCTAACTAACAGATTAAGCAGTGGAAGTATGACTGTAAGAGATAGAGACACAACAACTGTTAACGCGTAATAAAATGTATGGGAAAATAGATAGAATGGCGGGGATGACTTCACCGCATCCTTAAGCTTGATCGCAAGGGTAACCCCAGCCAACGCAAGCTATGCGATTATGCTACACACACTTGACAAAGACGCATGCGATGTATGCGATAGTGTCGAGAGGCCTTATGTCTAAGCCTCTATTCTTGCTCACGTGCTCCCACACATAAACAAGATGACTGCATACCACTGTATCTTACTCCTGGACGCATGCGATGTGACCGCATACTTTCATATCCTATCTTTATGGTGCATACGCTGTGTAATAGCAAACAGAGCTTATCTCTAACCCTCTATTCTTGCCTATGCGATCCAATCTAACTCTCTCAAGCCTAGATTTGGTTTTTAGACTACTCTCTCAAGTATGTCTAAATGATGAATGATGCACTCATAAGACAAGGTAATCATATAAACATGGTTGACATAAGATTATTCCTATCTCTAGGAACACTGCTTATTTTGCTTAATGCGTTCCACCATTTACCCTTCTGGGTAGTTAGCTACCACTGATCAGCTTATAGACAAGCATTGCTACAACATCACACTAAGCAAATAGGATTTTCTCACAACACTCATGCAACTCACACTTCTCAGTGGTTTGCTACATGCTTTATATGTCTATGTCGCATGGTTAAGTATGCGATACTCTAACAATCTAACTTAGTCATTGCGATCAAAGTAAAGGATGATAAGAAAATGAAGATGGAATCGAAGGAAATAGAGAAATGCATTGATAACAAAATGTACTGATCTCTTAAGCCACAATGTAATACAATACAGAGATAGATGAGATATGGGGGGCCAGATGGGCAATGTCTTATGTCCATCAGATGTGTGTCAAGGCTGCCGGTGGTGCCATGGATGGTGGAGTAGTCTCTCTCGAGATCTATCTCCGGTGGATCTCTGGTCGTCACTCAGAATGGTTGAAGGACTGAAGAACTCTCAAGAATATCTTCTCACGCTTTCTTCTGGATCATAAGGATCTGCCCTAAGGCAGAAGCTTAGATGATTTGAAGTCGATCTCTAAGGCTTCTATTTATAGAGCTTGATTGCCGACAGCATTAACGGTCCTTTTCTAAAATTCTACAGCTAACGGCGTGATGAACCTTCTCTGAATCTCTACTGCTAATGGCGTGGTAGGTGAAATGTCAACATCGCCTTTTGATACTCCTAAGGTATGCGTTCATGCTTGGTTCTAAAGTACCAACGCATTCTACCACCTTTGTGCTCATCCCTCTATTATGATTATCACTTTGTAGCGCAACCTCTATGTGATGGACGCATGCGGTTAATGGCCGCAACATCCATGCGTCGAACGTATGCGATCGCCCTCTGCGATGGCAAGATTCACTGCATGTGATCGATTCCTGCGTTAGCTACAAAAATAGACAATTGGTCGCAAAATAACATATAATAGTGGGTTAACCGAGATTCTCATTGCTGGTCGACGCAAGCTCATTTTCTTATAAATTCTTAGTACAATCATCGAATATTCTACTCAACTGCCCTCATAATTCTAAATAAAAGGCCTATAATAACTTGCATTTCTACCCGTCATCAGCTACTGCTCCACTTTTGTCACAGTATAATGTAATAGGCAAGTCCATATTTGGAACTACTTCCAAATCTGTTAGGAACTTCCTGAGCCAAATCGCTTCCTTAGCTGCTTCACAAGCAGCTACATACTCAGCCATCATAGTGGAGTCTATTATGCATCTCTGCTTCATGTTTCTCCAAACTAAAACTCCCCTATTAAGGGTGAACACTGACCCTGACGTAGATTTCCTAGAATCTTTATTAGTTTGGAGGTCAGAGTCGGTGTATCCTGTAAAGATTAAATCCTTAGCCCATACACCAATATGTAGTCCCTTGTTCTTCGAAGATACTTGAGAATATTATTTAGCCGTCTTCCAATGGTCTAACCTTAGATTGGACTGGTACCTATTGACTATTCACACTACATAACATATGCCAAGCCTAGTGTAGAGCATAACATACATTAAGCTGCCCATAGTTGAGGCATCGGGAATACATCTCATATCCTCAACTTCTTGAGGTGTCTTAGGACATTGTTCTTTTAAAGCAACACCAAGAACTGATCCTCAACTTGAATCCATTGAGCTACCAAGGGGTTCTTCTGGACCTGTAGCTTGAAGCTCCAACGATGCGTGAATAACTGACTAAACTCTTTAGTCACGGGATTCACCATTCGTTAACTATCTGACACTTCACTAAAGACCGACAACTTCACTCTCTTTACTATAGATATATTTTGTGTTCATATCAACCAATCAACAGTGCGATAACCCTTCATAGATCGCTCGTAAGTACAGTTGGGCCAATAACCATTATGCCATTATAGTTACATCTAACTTCTTAAGTACCGCTGATCCCTATAATGAACATAACTCATAGTCCTATTATGACTGAGTCCTCTTTTCTAAAAAGAAGATGTGGCCACTATGTTCAAGACTCGAAATCAGCCCTTAAGAGAGCAATCTATCTACTTACCGCTACTTCGGAGAAGAAGTGAATTCCATCTTGTGTAACTAAGTTTGCAGCTCCCAGATCAGACAAATCCCCAAAAAGGTAGACATGTTGAGTTGGCAATCTGGTCACTCTCACCCATACTAATCAAAGGATCGCCCTCAAAGGCAAGAGTTCCCAAAACATTCAGGATTGAGGTCATGTCACATATGGCCGTTTAGATGAGATCTAAGTCTCAAGTATCAATGGCGTTATATAAAGAGACTATTCATCTCGTGGTCCGGTCTTATACAAATTCTTTGTATAGGACTCCCTCGCGTGCATGTCTCCACATGAATTGTCAAGATTTACCATCTATAGTAGTTTACAACACTTGTAAACCTCTACAAAGAGAGCTATATCCGTAGTGTCACCAGGATCAGGTATTCCTCCTTAATCCTTATACTACAGATCTTTTTAGGTTATCACTTAAGGCATGATCTACTTGTATATCTCATATACATGCTTAAGTGTACATACAATAACCATGGAGCTTTGTTTATTGGATATGAGTAAATGTCAAATAAAATAACTCTTATTTTATTCATAACAATATGTACAATTTACAAACTATGAGACTCGGGGAGAATTAGGACACCAATCCCAACAATCTCCTACGTGTTCTAATGCCTCAGGAGACTAATGTACATTACATGATAAATACAAGTACAATATACAATAAACTAGGGCACACTCTATACCCAGTATCATCTCCCAGTTGCCCTAGACAAGATGCTGGATGTCTCATAGACCCAGACTTTTCAGATGACCCTCGAACACTTTAGTCGTGAGAGCCTTTATAAATGGATCAGTAACATTATGCTCCGAAGTAATCTTTGTGACTATCACATCACCACGATGCACAATCTTCTTGATCAAGTGGTATTTTCGTTCGATATGCTTGCCTCTACGATGACTCTGGGGTTCCTTTGAATTTGCCACAGCCCCACTGGTATCACAATAGAGAATGATCAGTAAATCAATATTTGGAACAATTTCCAAACCTATAAGGAATTTCCTCAGCCAAACAGCCTCCTTAGCTGCTTCACAAGCAGCTACATATTCAGTTTCCATAGTGGAGTCAGCGGTGCATCCTTGCTTTATGCTTTGCCACACTATAGCCCTTCCATTCAGAGTGAACACTAACCCCGATGTCGATTTATGAGAATCTCTATTAGTCTGAAAGTCAGAGTTTGTGTATCCTGTAAGAATTAAATTCTTATCTATATATACAAGCATGTAGTCCCTCGTTCTCCGAAGTTACTTGAGAATCGTCTTGACCGCTGTCCAGTGATCAAATTCTGGATTGGACTGATAACAACTGATAATCCCTACTGCATAGCAAATGTCGGGTCTGGTAAACAACATTGCATACATTAAGCTTCCAACAGCTAAAGCATAGGGAATCCGTCCCATCTTCTAAACCTCTTGAGGTGTCTTAGGACCCTGATCCTTAGATAAAAGATTCCATGCCTGAAGGGTAATAAATCCCTCTTGTAATCTTGCATCCTATACCTTATCAATATTTGAGCAATGTATGATGCCTGAGACAAGGCTAACCCCTTGTTCTTACGATCTCGAATGATCTGGCTCCCTAGAACGTACTGCGCCTAACCCAAATCTTTCATTTGGAACTGGGCAGCTAGCCATTTCTTAATGTCAGTCAGAAACCCTACATCATTCCCAATGAATAGGATATCATCCACATACATTACCAGGAAAGCTATTGAGTTGTTGATGATCTTCTTGTAAACACAAGGCTCATCAACGTTCTGATCAAAGCCAAACAATTTGACCGTATTGTCAAATCTAATGTTCCACGATTGAGACGCTTGTTTCAACCCATAAATAGACCTATTACGCTTGCAAACTCTTTGCTCTTGATCTAGAACAATGAGTTCCTCTGGTTGAGCTATGTAGATGGTCTCCTTAAGATTACCATTAAGAAAGGTAGTCTTGACGTCCATTTGCCATATCTCATAATCATAAAATGTGGCTATGGACAGGAGTATCCTGATAAACTTGAGCATAACAACAAGTGAGAAAGTGTCCTTATAGTCCACTCCCTCGACATGGGTATATACCTTTACCACGAGTCTAGCCTTAAAGGTTTGCACTTTTCATCTACACCTCGTTTTCGCTTGTAGATCCACTTACACCCTATAGGTATTACCCCATCAGGTTGATCCACAAGTTCCTAGACTTGATTGAAGTACATAGACTCCATCTTCTGGTTCATGGCCTTAATCCACTCATCTTTGTCAACATCCTCCATTGTTTGCTTAAAAGACAATGGATCCTTGACCTCATCATTAAAAATGACATTCTAGGCTTTAGTCAAACCCAAGTAGCATTCTGGTGGGTTCATAACCCTCCTACTATGTCGAGGCAGTCTCAACTCTTAAGATGGTTGACTAGATGTACCGACCTCAACAACTTTTGTTGATCTATCGTTCTGTTTAATAACTCTTGTTGAACCCTCAATAGTCTCAGTCTCACTAGAAATCTAATGTAAAACAAGCTTACTTCGTGGCTTATGATCCCTGATGTGGTCTTCTTTCAAGAAGATAACATTTGTAAAAACAAAGACTTTGTTCTCAATCGGATCATAGAAGTATCCACCCTCTTGTTTCCCTGGGGTAGCCTACAAAGAGGCAAACTTTCGAACGCGGTTCCAACTTCTTTGGGTTGTTACAAGCACGTGGACCGAACACCCCCTAAACTTGAAGTGGCGTAAACTACCTTTACGGCCTCTCCACGGCTCAAACGGTGTTTCAGAAACACTTTTCGAGGGAACGTTGTTCAGAATATTACATGCAGTCTCCACTGCAAAACCCAAAACAAGTCTAGAAGATGAGCATAACTCATCATAGACCGAGCCATGTCCAACAAGGTTATGTTTCTCCTTTTTGATACACCATTCTGCTGAGGTGTACCTAGGGTCGAGAGTTGAGACATAATTCCATGTTCTATCATATAGTTCTGGAATTAGAGGTCCATATACTCTCCACCACGATTAGATCTTAGTGTTTTTATCTTCTTACCTAATAAGTTCTCAACTTCAGCCTTATATTCCTTGAACTTGTTAAGGTCTTCAGACTAGATACCCGTACCTTGAATAATCATCTATGAAAGAGATGAAATCTTCATACCTACCTCAAGCCCTAACACTTATCAGACAACAGAGGTCTAAATGTACAAGCTCTAAGATTTCCTTGACTCTATAACCTTTTCCAGTAAAAGGTCGTTTGGTCTGTAGTATATGGATATAACCCGCTGTAACTTATGCATGTATGTGGAGACATGATCTTCCTTAAGTGATAACCTAAATGGTCTGTAATATATGGATAAAGGAGGGAGACCCGATCTTGGTGACACTACGGATACAGCCCGCTTTGTAGAGGCTTACAAGTGTTGTAAACTACTACAGATGGTAGATCCTGACCATTCATGTAGAGATATACGAGTGGGGGTGGCCTACAAATGGTTTGTATAAGACCAAACCACGAGATGAATAGTCTCTTTATATAACGTCGTTGATACTTGAGACTTACATCTCACCTAAACGTCCATAGGTGACATGACCTCAAGTTCTATAACCTTTTCCAGTATATCGTTGTAACTTAAGCATGTATGTGGAGACATACAAGTGGATCGTGTCTTAATTGATAATCTAAATGGTTTGTAGTATATGGATAAAGAAGAGAAACCTTATCCTAGTGATACTACGGATACGACCCGCTTTGTAGATGTTACAAATGTTGTAAAGTGCTACAAATGAACTGATCCTGGTCATTCATGTGGAGACATGCGAGCAGGGTATCTTATACAAAGGAGTTTATATAAGACCAGACTATAAAATGTTTAGTCTCATTATATATAATGTTGTTCATGACAGAGACTTTCATTTCACTAAGATGACTATAGGTAACATGACTTTAATCTTGGGTGAGTTGGGAACTTCTGCCTATGAGGGTGACCCTTTGATTTTCATGGGTGCGAGTGGCTAGATCGTCGATTACAACCTACCACTTTGGGAATTTTTCTTATTGGGGAGCTAGGAACTCAACTACGCAAGACATAATTCACTCCTTCCCCAAAGCAGGGGTAAGTAGATGCATTGCTCTCTTAAGGACTGATTCTGAGGCTTGAATAATGTGGCACCACAGCTTCTCATGGCCCGAGAAGTGTTCACTCATAATTGGACTATGATGTATTGTTCATTAGAGGATTCAATGGTACTTAAGAAGTTAAATGTATTTGTATGAGAAAAATGGTAAATTGGCCCAGCTGTACTTACGAGCGATTTGTGAAGGGTCATCATACTGTTGATTGGTTATATCTAATGGACATACAAATATATCTGTAAGTGTTACTCGACGCTTGCTTCTCGATCGTTTAGACGATCATGCTTCATCGCATAGTTGTCGTCTACTTGATCGTTTAGGCATGAGTTATACTCGGTGCATTACACGATTAGGGAACGAGGCTTTGCTTGGGCAGTTCAAGACGCGATTCACCTGTTTGAACCGGTGGA
Organism: Benincasa hispida; assembly: GCF_027475165.1. Lineage (NCBI taxonomy): Eukaryota > Viridiplantae > Streptophyta > Magnoliopsida > Cucurbitales > Cucurbitaceae > Benincasa > Benincasa hispida. The sequence continues at coordinate 37,963,499 of NC_143485.1, read as the reverse complement.
TTTGATTGTTTATGTAATAGTTAGTTTTAATTTCTGGTTTTTTATGCTAATCATCCCGGTCTATTTATTTTGATGAATGTACATGAGATATATGTTTAAATTATATGTCATAAAGTATGCCATATAGTTTTAAATCCCATCATAGGTTATGCATTTATTCATGTATCATCTTTATATTATAAGAGTTATAATATAGTATTTTGTATTATTAAATTACATAAGAGCATGCTCATGCATCATATAATATAAGAGTTATAATATATGCATGCATTAAGCATATCTATGCATCATCTTTATATTATAAGTGTTATAGTATAAGGGTGTATGAAAGCATGTATACTTGGTTCATTACAATTTATATAAAAGTTATATATAGTAATGAATGGACATTGCATGAAGCATGTAAATTTATATAAGAGTTATATATAGCAATGTGGATGGTTTTAGTTGTTTCCTTTTATAAGAGTTATAATGGAAATTAGAACTAAAATCAATAAGAAAGACATGCATACAAACTTTGGCTTAAATCATATTTTAAAACAGTTTTAAAATTTGATTGAGATAGACCTAAGATCATATTTCTAATGAGATTAAAAACGTATGTTTAATCTTTTAATCGGTTTAATATGATTAAATTGACTAAAACATGATTAAATATGTATTGAATCTATCTACAAGGGACCTTTTTTTCTAAGGTGGGTTTTGTCTAGGCTGGGGTATTTAAGCTGACGGAAACGAAACACCCTTACTTGGGAACCTACCTGGAAAGGTGAATTAGATAGATTTAATGCATGCATGCAAATTTGATGATAGTCTGTTAAAGTGTTTAATGAGACTTGATTTAAACTGGTTTAATTATCAAAAGTAAGAGTTGTTTTTTAGCAAATTAAACTCACACTTAGATAAAATCAGTAGTGGGATTGTCTAAGTTAATGAATCCCTGGGTAGAACATTCAATGGGAGGTACTTGGGGTATATGATACTTCCCTTAAACCTCTACACTTTTCTCTCTAAAGTTCACACCATGAGATCTATCCTCGACCTTGAGGCACCCTGGGAAAGTCCCTCTAAAGGATGGTGTTTGGGTAGGTCAATACCTAGGTGAATGGAGAGAATGTTCATAGTGAGTGGGAGCAGGACGTGTGACAACATATCCCACGGTCTCTCTCATTAGGTTGGATAACGTTTTGTGCATCGCCTCGAGGCACCCTGAGAGTGTCCCCCTAAAGGATGGTAGTTTTGCATGAATTTTTATTTGATCTCCTGTAAAGGATAAGGTCACTTTAGTATCTTGTCCTAATCTGCTTTTTCCCTATGGTGGGTGCATTAGAGTGGAACTCTAGGGCTTAAAATAAGAGGTTACACTTACGCGGAAGTGCTAAAGGTAAACAAATTCTGGACCGAAAAATGGTGACTGTTAGGGTCAGTTACAAAAGTTATTTCTACTAATGGTTGAGAATGTCTCATCCCATTGAAGGGGTTACAAGAGTTGTGTCTGTCTAATGGTTGAGAATGTCTCATCCCAGTGAAGGGGCACTCGATCACCCCACCGGTGACTTTTGTCCCACCTCGCTGGGGTATCATTGCAAAGTAGATGTCGTTTCACTTAGGGTACATTAAAACTATTTTGCTAAAACCTAAAATTGGTATTACAAGTGGTAATGCAAATATACTTATTAAGTTTGTTCATGTTTTTCAGTAACTTTTAAAATGGCAACTGCCACTTTAGCTTTATTATATACCATATTGATCATCGATGACCTCTGGTTCATCCTTATAGAGAGTGCCCTCCTATTCCAACTCAAATCGCCGCTCGAAATGTTGGAGAGGCATATGAGAAATTGACACAGGCGAAGAAAAAGGCCCAAGCTTACATCTTGGCAAGTCTGAACGATGTCTTGGCCAAGAAGCATGAGCCCATGGTTTCTGCATGTGAGATTATGGAGTCCCTGAGGGGAATATTTGCATAACCATCCAAGCAGCTCAAGCATGAAGCTCTTAAGTGAACCTTCAACTCCAAAATAGAGGAGGGTACATTTGTTCGAGAACATGTTCTGAAGATGATGGTCTACTTTAATATGGCGAAGATGAATGGGGCTCACATCGATGAGGGCAGCCAGGTTAGTTTTATTCTGCACACGTTTCCAGAAAGCTTCCTATACTTTGTTAGTGTTATTCAGAACAAAGTTGATTATTCCCTTACAACTCTCCTTAACGAGTTGCAGACATTCCAATCCTCGCTGAAAAGCAAGGAGAAGAAGGTTGATGAGGTAAATGTTGCTTCATCATCTAAGAAGTTCCATCGGGGTTCGACCTCAAGAATTAAGTCTGCACCTGCTACTTCCAATACTAACAAGTGGAAGAAGAAGAAGAAGAGTAGTAAGGGAAAAGGGAAGGCACCGGCTAACCCACAACCTATCGCACAGTGGGATAGACGACCAGCGCCGATTGAGAAAGGAAAATGTTTCCTTCAGTTGACTTTACATAATAGATTTATCATTTTACATGATGTGTATATAGTTCCCGAGTTTAAGAGGAACTTAATTTTTGTAAAGTGCTTGTTTGAATGTAAATATGCTTGTTTGAATGTAAATATGCTCTCAACTTATCGGTGAATAAAGTGTTTATTCTAAAAGATGGTGTTGAGATATGTTCAACTAAACTAGAAAATAATTTGTATATGCTAAGACCGTTAGCAACAAATTTCCTCCATAACATAGAGATGTTTAAAACTGGCGTAACTCAAAATAAACGACTTAAAGTTTCTCCTAAGGAAAATGCCCAACTTTGGAACCTTCGATTAGGGCACATCACTCTTACTAGGATTAAGAGGTTGGTAAAGAATGGACTTCTAAGCGAGTTAGAGGAAAATTCTTTACCTATGTGCGCGTCATGCCTTGAAGGCAAGATGACTAAAAGACCTTTTACTGAAAAAGGTTATCAAGCCAAAGAGCTTCAAGAGTTGGTGCATTCAGACCTTTGTGGTCTGATGATTGTGCAAGCCAGGGGAGGCTACGGGTATTTCATCACTTTTACTAATGATTATTTGAGGTATGAATATGTTTATTTAATGCAACATAAGTCAGAATCCTTTAAAAAGTTTAAAGAGCTCAAGGCTGGAGTTGAAAATGCATTAGATAAACGGATTAAAACACATCGATCTGATCGGGGTGGAGAGTTTTTGGATTCTAAGTTCTAGAACTATATGATAGAACATGGAATCATTTCCCAACTCTCAGCGCTTAGTACACCTCAGTAGAATGGTGTATCGAAGAGGAGAAAAAAAAACCCTGTTAGACATGGTTTGATCGATGATGAGTTACGCTTCCTTACCGGACTCGTTTTGGGGTTTTACAGTGGAGACTGTAGCTTATATCCTTAACTCTGATCCCTCTAAGAGTGTTTCCAGAACACCATGGGAGTTCTGGAACTGGTGTAAAGCTAGTTTGCGTCACTTCGACATCTAGGATTGCCCAACACATGTGCTTGAGGCTAATCCTCAGAAACTAGAACCATGTTCGAGGTTGTGCTTATTTGTAGGCCACCCCAAAGGGACACGAGGTGGTTACTTTTATGATCTTAAGGAAAACAAGGTGTTTGTATCGACAAATGCTACTTTCTTGAGGAGGATCATATAAGGGAGCATGGTCCACGAAGTAAAATCGTGTTGTGTGAGCTTTTCAACGAAACTACTAAAACATTAAAAAGAGTTGTTGAAGGGCATGCTACATCAACAAGAATTGTTGATGGAAGTTCATCTAGTCGATCAAATCCACCTCAAGAGTTGAGGAAACCTCGACGTAGTGAGAGGGTTACAAACCCACCTGTTCGCTATGTGGGTTTCACTGAAATATTGGCTATGGTAGCCAATGGCGAGGTTGAGGATCCGTTGTCTTACAAGAAGGCAATGGAGGATATTGACAGAGATGAATGGGTCAAAGCCATGGATCTCGACATGGAGTTTATGTACTTCAACTCCGTATGGGATCTTGTAAATCAAATTAATGGGGTTAAACTTATAGGTTGTAAATGGATCTACAAAAGGAAATGGGGTACTGATGGGAAGGTGCAAACCTTCAAGGCTAGACTTGTGGCAAAAGGTTATACCCAGGTGGAGGGAATTGACTATGAAAAGACTTTCTTGTCTATTGCTGTGTTGAAGTCTATCCGCATCCTCCTATCCATTGCCTCATATTATGACTATGAGATATGGCAAATGAATGTCAAGACTGCCTTTCTGAATGGTAATCATGAGGAGACCATTTATATAATGCAACCTGAGGGATTCATAGCCCAAGGTCAGAAGTAAAAAGTTTGCAAACTGAATCGGTCCATTTATGGACTGAAATAGACATCTTGATCTTGGAACATAAGGTTTGATATTGCAATCAAATCTTATGGCTTTGACCAAAACGTTGAAAAACCTTTTATCTACAAGAAAATCATCGACAGTTCAGTAGTTTTCCTAATGTTATATGTAGACGATATCCTACTCATTGGGGATGACATAGGTTTACTGACTTTGGTTAAGAACTGGCTAGAGACCCAATTCCAAATGAAAGATTTTGGAGAGGCTCAGTTTGTTCTTGGGATTCAGATCTTTCAGGATCGAAAGAACAAAGTGCTAGTGCTATCTAAGGCATCGTACATTGACAAGATGTTGATCAAGTACTTGATACAGAACTCCAAAAGGGGCCTGCTGCCTTTTCGGCATGGAGTTACATTGTTTAAGGAACAGTGTCCTAAGAAACCTCAAGAGGTTGAGGAAATGAGATAGGTTCCCTTTGCATCTGTCGTTGGCAGTTTAATGTATGCGATGTTATGTACTAAACCTAAAATTTACTATGCTGTGGGGATAGTTAGTAGATATCAATCTAATCAAGGACAGAGTCATGGACAATCGTCAAGAACATCCTTAAGTATCTTCGGAGAACGAGGAACTACATGCTTATGTATGGATCTAAGGATTTGATCCTTACAGGATAAACGGACTCTGATTTTCAGACTGATAAGGATTCTTGGAAATCCACTTGAGAATCAGTATTCACTCTTAATGGAGGAGCTATAGTATGACGAAGCACTAAGTAGGGGTGCATCACTGACTCCACTATGGAGGCTAAGTATGTAGCGGCTTGTGAAGCTACTAAAGAGGCCGTTTAGCTCAAGTAGTTCCCGACTGATCTGGAAGTTGTTCCAGACATGTCTAGGCCCATAACCCTTTATTGTGTTAATAGTGGTGGCATGGCGAATTTCAGGGAGCCTAGGAGTCACAAGCGCGACAAACATATAGAGCGAAAATACCTTCTCATCCGCGAGATTGTGCATCAAGAGGATGTGATAGTCATGAAGATAGCTTCAGAGTACAACGTTTCTGATTGATGACGGGCAGAAATGTACGTTATTATATGCCTTTTATTTAGAATTATGAGGGCTATTAAGTAGAATATACAGTGATTGTACTAAGAATTCATGAGAAAGTGAGCTTGTATCAGTCGGCAATGAAAATCTCGGTTAACCTACTATTATGCGTTATCTTGTGTCCAAATGTCTATTTTTGTAGCTAATGCAGGAATCGATCACATGTGGTGAATCTCGCCATTTCAAAAGCGTCATATACGCGATCTCATACATTCAACGCATGGAAGTTGCAGCCATTAACTGCATACGTCCATCGCATAGAGGTTGCGACTACAGAGTATAACCATAATAGAGGGATGACTGCAAGGGTGGTGGAATGCAATGATACTCCAAAACCCAGGCATGAATGCATACCATGGGAGTATCAAAAGGCGATGTTGACATTTCACCTACCATGCCATTAGTAGCAGAGATTCAAAGTAAATCCATCACGTCGTTGGCTGCAGAATTTCAGAGGAGGACTATTAATGCTGTTGGTGATCGAGCTCTATAAATAGAAGCCTTAGAGCCCAACTTCAATTCATTTGAGCTTCTGCCTTAGGGTAGATCCTTGTGATCCAAACAAAAGCGTGAGAAGATATTCTTGAGAGTTCTTCATTCCTTCAACCATTCCGAGTGACGACCAAAGCCTCGCCAGAGATAGATCTCGAGAGAGACTACTCCACCATCTATCCATGGCACCACCGACAGCTTTGACATACATCTGATGGACACAAGACATTGCCCATCTGGCCCTTTATATCTTTTTTACCTCTATATTGTATTACATTGTGGATTAAGAGATTAATACATTTTGTGATCAATGCATTTCTCTATTTCCTTCGATTCCATCTTCATTTTCTTATCATCCTTTACTTTCATCGCAAAGACTAAGTAAGATTGCTAGAGTATCGCATACTTAACCATGAAGCATAGACATATGAAGCATGTAGCAAACCACCGAGATGTGTGCCTTGCGTGAGTGTTGTGAGAAAATCCTATTTGCTTAGTATGATGTTGTAGCAACACTTGTCTATGAGCTGTTCAGTGGTAGCTAATTGCCCAGGAAGATAAGTGGTGGAACACATTAAGCAAAATAAGTAGTTTTCCTAGAGATAGGAATAATCTTATGTCAACCATGTTTATATGATTATCTTGTCTTATGAGTGCATCATTCATCATTTAGGCATACTTGAGAGAGTAGTCTAAAAACCAAATCTAGGCTTGAGAGAGTCAGATTGGATCGCATAGGCAAGAATAGAGGCTTAGAGATAAGCTATGTTTGCTATCACACAGCATATGCACCATACAGATAGGATATGAAAATATGTGGTCACGTCGCATGCGTCTAGGAGTAAGATACGGTGGTATGCAGTCATCTTGTTTATGTGTGGGAGCACGTGAGCAAGAATAGAAACTGACACATAAGGCCTCTCGACACATTTTATTATGCGTTAACAATTTTCGTGTCTCTATCTCATACAGTCATACTTCCACTACTTAATCTGTTAGTTAGAAGTAAGAGTAGCGCATAGCCCATAACCTTCAAATTCTTTTATTCTTCGCCGCAAACACTTTACTTCATAACATTTAGCTATGAGTCCCTGAGTTCGACCTCAGATCACTCGAGAAACTTGCGATCTCGTTATACTTAGCGAGAGAGCAAGAAAACTTATGGCAGGAATGCATGATCATCAAATGCCTATTGCATACCCCTTAGTCCAACGCATGATCAGCGACGCATGGAGAGTGAACAATGAACGCATATTTATTTATCTCCATTTTCCATCCATCACTGATCCATTTATGAAGGCTCTCACGGCTACAGTTTTTTAGGCTCACCTACAGAGCATGGGTCTACGGGACCGACTGTTGCTGGATTAGAGCAAGTGGGAGATTTTGTACTTGGCCTTTGTGCCTAAGTTTATTTTTTGTACTTGTATTTATCTTGTACATCCCACTAGCTTTAGGACAAGTGGGAGATTGTTGGGGTTCATGTCCTAAATCTCGTAGGGTTCTATAGTTTGTAAACATGTGTATGAACAAACATTTGTGATGTAATAATATGAGATATTTTATTCAGTATTGTCTATGAAATATGTGATATTTTAGTTGCATTAACCACAAACTAATAAACTAAGATACCTGGTTATTGTTGTAACTTAAGCATGTATGTGGAGACATACAACTGGATCGTGCCTTAAGTGATAACTTAAATGGTCTATAGTATATGAATAAAGAACAGAAATTTTATCCTGGTTACACTACGGATACGACCCGCTTTATAGATGATATAAGTATTGTAAAGTTCTACAAATGATCTGATCCTAGTCATTCATGTGGAGAAATGCGAGAGGGGGTATCATATACAAAGGAACGTATAAGACCGTACCATGAAATGCTTAGTCTCGTTATATAACGTTGTTCATGACAAAGACTTTCATTTCACTAGGATGACCATAGGTAACATGTTCTTAATCCTGAGTGAGTTAAGAACTCATGCCTATGAGGGCGGTCCTTTGATTTGCATGGGTGCGAGTGGTCAGATCGCTGACTCAAACCTACCACTTTGGAGATTCGTCTAATTAGGGAGGTTGGAACTCAGCAACACAAAACGGAATTCACTTTTTCCCCGCAGTAGGGGTAAGTAGATAGATTACTCCCTTAAAGGCTGATTCCGGGACTTGAACAATGTGACGCCACACCTTCTCATGGCCTGAGAAGTGTTCACTCATAGTAGGACTATGATATATTATTCATTAGAGGATTCAGTGGTACTTAAGGAGTTAGATGTAACTATAGGAGGAAAATGGTAAATTGGCCCAGTTGTACTTACGAGCGATTTATGAAAGGTCATCGTACTGTTGATTGGTTGTATCCAATGGACACATAAATATATCTGTAGTGCGAAGAGTGCAGTTTTCGGTCTTTAGTGGAATGCTCGACAGTTAATGGATGGTGGATATCGTCATGAAAGAGTTTAGTCAGTTATTCAGGCCCATAAAGTCCCCTTGGTAATGCAATGGATTCAAGTTGAGAATTAGTTTTTAGGTTAGTTTGAAGTGTTCAAATTAACAAGAGAAAATTTGAGTATATATGATATAATTAAATTATTTTAATTATATGTGATATAATTGATTTGATGTATTAGATACATTGATTGGAGGAATTAATATAAATATGATTTATATTAAATGTCTTAAAGGAGAAAAGAACTATGGTTTATATATTACATATGATGTAATATTAAAACTATAGGTTATAAATATAATATGATAAATTAGTTATTATATTTATTTATAATAAAAAAAATTATAAGATAATTGTGGTTGGTTATTAATATCTCCTTTAACCATTGCAAGTGGGAAATTTCAAATTAGTTTTAATAACTGATGAATAAAAAGCTAAAATGTTTCATTTTTTTTAAAGATCGCAACACATTCGATCGGGTAAAAAGAATGAATTATACGATAGCCTTTGAGAGAGTGAACGATCAAGTATCAAGCAGCGAGTTTACTAAATGATAGTTCCTCGTTACCCAACGATCGAGTACCAATTCTATACAATAGACATTCTAATTCTCCCACTCACTTGATCGTATAATTCCTCCTGCCCTCTACCAAATCCACACAAAGCCCACATCTCCTGGATTCTCACACCGAGAATAACAAGAAACCGAGTGGTAGTGTCAAGTGTTACTATTCGAGGGTCCATAATCGAGTCTTACTGGTTGTTCATTGCATTCGTTCATTTGATCAAGTTTGTGTGGACACGGGACTGGTGTTGATCGAGGGAATACGTGAAGAACAGTTCTTCAAAGGTATGTCACTCAATCCTAGTTGGTTTTAACTTGAAAGCAGGCTGTAATTTATCGATGATGGAAGACTGTGGTTGTATGTCTGTAAATGCTTTATTCTTTCACAATGGGTTTGGAACGATCTTGCTTCCGCTCAATGGTTCTCTTATTTAAGAATTTCGTCAAGAACACCATTCTTGAAAATAAATGCTTCTTTACTTTCAAAATTTATAGTGTAAGTGTAAACCTCTAAACTTATCTCATCTCACTAGTTAATCATGTTTGTAGTAGTTGAAATATTATGGATGTTATAATGAGTATGCGTGTGAGGTAGAGATGAGGAAAAATTTCTAAGTCTTGAAATGGGGTGCTCTCGGGTAGTAAAGAGTAGCCAACACTTAAACAAAATTTGGGGAAACTAGAATAGACGTAGGTAGGTGTGATGCTAGGTTGAAAAGGAAGTAGGGAATTACCTAAGTGCTAGAAGTTGTGCTCTTGAGTAAGATAAGAAAGCTAATGGCTAGAAGAGAATTGGGAATGTAGCAGTGAGGAACGCATGAACGACTATAGTCTAAGAGTGGAAATTGGCTTAGTCTAACAGATGGTATGCAACAAGAGCCATATGGAGGTTAGTAAAGATGTAAAGTGAATAGTATGCGGTTGATTGAGGTTACCTAAGTGAACGTATGGTAGACAAGAAGTGCTAAGGCATGAGAAGTTAAGGGAGGTGTTTAGGAGTAGTAGGCCTAAGCACGAGTGTCTAAGGGTAAAGCCAACGTATGTGTGTGTTAGTGATGCATGAGCAAGAGAATGCGGTGTTAGCCGGGGTATGCATCGGCCAAGAAGAAAAAAAAGATGGAATGCAAACCTGGGCATTGATGAAAGACTTAGGCATTCAACTTAATCACCTGGTTAGTGGGTTAAGTGTCATGCTTAGAGGCCCTAAAAATTGATTAGTGTGGCAACTGTCACTTTAAGAAGCATCATGAGCATGCAAGCTTAGTATAAAAAGGAAAGTTGGAATTGAGGTGCTGGTTTGGGCATTCTACTCGAGCTAAAGAAGGGGAATTTCTGCCAAATTTAAGCTTGGACTTTGAAGGAGTTGAAACAAGGTTGCCAGAGGAAATTTCCATGGAATTGAGTTGAAGATTGAAGAATTTCTTCAAGTGTTCAAGGATCTTGGACTATGTAGATGAGTTATAAGATTGGTGAATTCCAAGCTCGGGGAAAGGAATCAAAAGTTGGAATTCTAAGGTAAGATAGTTGAGATGTCTAGGAATAAGTTCTTAAAAGGGAGTTTCATGAGACTAAGTCTGGAATTTAAGTTATTCAAGCTAAGAGTGAAATTTGAAATTTTGGTTGGATGAACAAGCAGGCAGTTGCAACCCATCCATAAGCAAGTAGTTGGTCAGTTGATGCTAAGTGTGGGCAAGCTTCGTCACATAGGCGAAGCCAACATGTTCTGGTGCCTAGGAGCCTTTTATATGCAAGCTACCACCCACCTATTTAGTTGCGAGGTAGAAATTTGGTTAAGTGTGATAATGCATTAAGTACAATATACCGAGGATGTATCAAGTAAAAATGGGAATAAGATGATTCGTCGAACTAAGTTTGGGGCTTAGCAATGCGTTACCTTTAATCAAAGACTCTTGCTATTCTTTCAAGGCAAACATGTATAGAGGAGGCTGACAATTCTTTAAGGAACTAACCCAAATACAGTGGAGTGACTAGTTTTCAAAATACTTTCATAGTTGCTCTTATTTCAATGTTCAACACATGCTTTTAGTAATGGAAATTGATTTTAACGCATGATTGATGTTTCTAAAGGCAGTTCTTAATGAAATCTCAATGCATTTTACTTGAGTTTTCATGCATGACTTAGCATTTAAATGACTTATCCATGATTCTTGTAAGTTTGAAAGCATGTTATTTAATGATATTAACATGCATGATGATATGAAAAACTAATCCTAAGTTTTGGTACCAAGGGTATGGTAAGGTACCCAGTTATATAACAATCCTTGCTATTGAAGGTATGATAAGGTAAGAGCTCTGTCTCAACTAAAGTTAGTAAGGATTGAGCAAAATGGCTCTCCCACATGTTCAAGCAAGGGAGTAGAGGAATTCTACAGGATATGTTGATGAATTTTAAACCAAGGTTTTTATGTTATATTTTTTTATTTCTTAATTTTTATCACTAAACCCTGGTATGTTAATGAGAATATTTTGTAATTGAGTTGTTTATATTATTAGTTATGGAAGAATGTTTTCTTAAAAGAAGGTACTCACTGGGCTTCCAGCTCACTCTTTTTAATGTTTTCCTCCTCAAGTAGCGATCAACAACCCGAGCCCTAGAAATTCTATCATTCAATCACTTCCTAGACCCTCTAAAAATTTAAGCTTAGGTGGCTCATCATGTTTTATTAATCTAGTCTTTATGCTCATGCCATGGGGAACAGGGTAGACTTGTGTCGAGCAGTGATTGTAATAGACTTGGTTTGCTAAAAACTGGTATGCATGTTGAAGTTGATATTTGTTGGATTTTATATCCTAAAACTCGCAGTTTGTAAAGTTAAACATATTCTATTGTCAATAAAGATGTTATTCAACATTTCTTCAATAAAGTTGTTATTGAATCTACTAATTGCATTCATAAAGTCTAAATCCAATAAATTAAGATCCATGGCTATTATATGAATACTTGGACTTTATGTAGAGACATAAAAATGAATCAAGTTCGAGAAAATAGCTAAAACGATCTATAGTATATGATTAAGGTTGGGTACCTTATCTTGGTAATACTATTGGATGTGGCCTACTCTATAGCTGTTACAAGTTGTTGTGAAGATACTACAAACGAAGTGATCCAGATTCATTCATGTATTGACATGAGGAGTAGGGCCGTCCTATGCAATGAGTTTGCATAAGATCGGACCAAGAAATAAGTCACTCTTAATATATAATGTTGTTTACTGTCTAATACTGACTATTTTACTTAGATGACCTAGGTAACACAATCTTATTCCTAAGCTAACTATGAACTCCTATCTATTCGGGATTATCCTTAGATTTGCATGGGTAAGGGTTGGCTCAAATGCGCCAGCTCAATAAGCCTCCCATTTCAGAGGCAAGACCGGGTAGATAGCTAGGGACAGGGTACAAGACAGAATTCACGCCTACCCAATTTAGTTATAGGAGAAAGGTTGTTCCCTTAAGTACTAAATCCAGGTCTTGAACAAGGGGCCCCCACCCTTTCAGAGGCCCGAGAGGAATCCGATTTAGTGATTGGATCATAAAAAAATTGTTCATTAGAGGATCAACGGGAACTTAAGGAACAAGACGTAATATCAGGGGTAAAACAACATATTGACCCACGATATTATGAACAACCTATGAAGGGTTGACTTACTGGTTATGATTATATCATGTGAATACAAATATATCTACAGTGAGGAGAGTGCAACTATCGAGCTATAGTGGTATGACTTGGTAGTTAATGAGTACTGATTAATCTTGTCTAAAGAGTTTAGCCAATTAACCATACTCGTTGGAGCTCATGATCTGTATATCCATAAGGTCCCTTTACTAGCTCGTAAAACATGAGCACCTTGAATTATTAAAATGAGTGAATTTAGAATGATGTCAATTTGAATTGTTCAGATTGAATGTTCAAATTGAAATTAGGGTTTTTTGAGTTTGAATAAATTCAAAATCAAATTAGGATTTGTTTAATTTGTTGGGGTTGATGTTTTAGTTGTAAACATCTGTAGGAAATATGAGATATGAGATATTTTCTTCACTGTTGTCTATGAAATATGAGATATTTTAGTTGCATTTACCAAAAACCAATAAAATAAGATCCCTGGTTGTTGTTGTAACTTAAGCATGTATATGGAGACATACAAATGGATCATGCCTTAAGTGATAACCTAAATGATCTTTAGTATATGGATAAAGGAGGAAACCTTATCCTGGTGACATACGGATACAACCCTTTTTGTAGATGCTACAAGTGTTGTAAAGTGCTACAGATGGTCTGATCCTAATTATTCATATGAAGACATGCAAGCGGGGGTGTCCTATACAAAGGAGTTTGTATAAGATCGAACCATGAAATGTTTAGTCTCGTTATATAACGTCGTTTATGACAGAGACTTTCATTTCACTAGGATGACCATAAGTAACATGACCTTAATCCTGAATGAGTTAGGAACTCCAGCCTATGAGAGCGGTCCTATATTTGCATAGGTACAAATGGCCAGATTGCTGACTCAAACCTACCACTTTGGGGATTCGTCTGATTGGAGAGCTAAGAACTCAGCTACACAAGATGGAATTCACTCCTTCCCTGAAGTAGGTGTAAGTAGATAGATTGCTCCCTTAAGGACTGGTTCCAGGGCTTGAATGATGTGATGCCACACACTTTCTCATGGACCGAGAGGTGTTCACTCATAGTAGAACTATGATGTATTGTTCATTAGAGGAATTAGTGGTACATAAGGAGTTAGATGTAACTACGGGGGCAAAACGGTAAATTGGCCCAACTGTACTTACGAGCGATCCGTGAAGGGTTATTGTACTGTTGATTAGTTATATCCAGTGGACATAGAAATATATCTATAGTGAGAAGAGTGCAGCTGTCGGTCTTTAGTGGAGTGCTCGACAGTTAACAGATGGTGGATTTCGTAATTAAAGAGTTTATTCAGCCATTCATGTACCATTGGAGCTCAAGGTACAGGTCCATAAGGTCCCTTTGGTAGCTCAATGGATTCAAGTTGAGAATCAGTTTTTGGGTTAGTTTGAAGTGTTCAAATTAACAAGAGTGAGTTTGATTATATATGATATAATTAAACTGGTTCAAAATTATATGATATAATTCATATGATGTATGAGATACAGTAATTGGAAGAATTGATATAAATATGATTTATATTAAATAAAGCAAAAAATGACTATGGTTTAAATTTTACATATGATGTGATACTAAAACTATAGGTTATAAATATAATATGATAAGTTAGTTATTATATTTATTTATAATTAAAACAATTATATGATAATTGTGGTTGGTTATTTTCTCCATTAATCGTGAAAGTGGGGGGTTACGTTCAGTTTTCATAACTGAAGGATAAAATGAAAAAAGTTTATATTTTGTCATGTGATCACTTCATTAATGCTTTACTTATCGTTTAGCTCACGAGAGACTACACGATAGCCTTCAAGCAAGAGCCTAAACGATTGTGTAAAATGACTTTTACTAAACGATCATGTAGACGATTTAGCGTGATTTACTAAACGATCGCATGCCAAGCGAGATTTACTAAACAATCGTGTAAAAATGATCCATCTTGTTTCACTAAACGATCGTGTACCTAGCGAGATTTACTAAACGATCAAACATACACAGTTTATGCGATAAATAATACATTCTCCCACTTGCTTGATCGTATAGTTCGATCGTTGCCTTCCTCCATCCCTCTACCAAATCTAATAAAGCCCACACCTCTTGGATTCCCACTCCGAGAATACCAAGGTTGTCGACTGGTGATGTCGAAGGGTGTTTGTTAGTGGAGAAGACTGTTCATGATTTCTATATGATTGGGTAGGCGATCTGAATGAGAACAAGAGGTTGTTGTCCAATTCATCACGAGAGCGAGAGATTGATAGAAGAAGTGTTCTTTAAAGGTATATCTCTCGTTCCATTTTGTATTTTATTTCTTAAGCATGCTGTAATTTTGTTAAAGATGCATAACTGTTCTGTATGTTTGTGAATGCCTTTAATTCTTTCAAAATTGGCTTGGAAAGATCTTGCTTCCGCTCATAGGTTCTCTTGAATAAGAGTTCCTTCATAATTATATTCGATATAATTAACGTTTAATTTATTAAAATTAAATGAAATTAGAGAGTTTATAATATTTAAATATTGATTTAAATATTAATTGCATGAATATGATTCATGGTTAAAATTAAGTGTGTGATTGATTTAATATTTGATATTAAATTAATTAACTAAATAAATATGTTTAGTTAATTAAAAATCAAATTAATTTCTAATTTTAAATTCAATTTAAGAAATTGAATTTTGTATTTTTAGATTTGGATAATTTAGAATTAATTAAATCAAATATTAATTAGTTATAGAATTAATTAAAACAAATTGGAAATTAGTTTTTTTTTTTTTTTAAATTTGAGCTTTAAGTGGGAATTTCCCACCTTCCTCCAAGTAAGAGGTGGTCTTCCCACAAACACACACAATTTCCACTTGTTTTCTGAAGTAGCTACTGGCATCAATGGTTTGTTAAAGTGTTTGCATGCTGAAGGTTATTAAAACAGTTAGAATTAAAAGAAGTTGAAATAGATGGAGCTAGAGAAATCAGTTTTGCAGTTCATCTTCTTTCCCTTTCAAACCCAGAAATTTCTTCACCTAATTCACTCAAATTCGAGTTCCACCACTAAAATTCAAGGTTAAGAATAGTAGAGAAGATCTTTTGGTGGTTCACTATCGATTTAAAGATGAATTAACGTGAAGAACAGCTTGGATAAAGGAAAATTCATCAAAGGTATGTGAAAAGAAACCCTCTTATGTTTTTCTTGCAAAAGCATGCTTTTAAAACTCAAATTAAATGTAATTAAAGTACTTATTGATTCTGTTTGTTTCGTTGCATGCTTGTGATTTCCATCAATTGGTATCAAAGCGCGATTTAAGTACTTAATTAATGTTAATTTAAGTTTTGGTGGGTGAATTTATGAAGTTGCATGATTGGATTGATATGGATGTTTTTTCAGCTTTGGCATTAGATTCCTCTTTATTTCCAAGTTAAATTTGTAATTGGCTCTTGTTTAATGAGCTTATATGTGTGCTCTAGAGTCTGTAATTTATTTGGAGTCATTAGAGTATGAATTAAGTTGTAATTTGGAGATTGAAGCAAGCAAGGTTGAGGAGAAATTTCTACAGAATGGCTTCTGTTCTGGCAGTATTGCAACACTGCCCTTCAGCATTGCAATGGTGTTCTTCATGGCTGCCCAGATCGTGGTGAACTTCTCGTAGCATCGCAACACTGGGATGAAGCATCACGACGCTGTTTATCCCAGCTCATCGAGTAAACGAGTTTTTCAACCGAGCGTCGAGCGTTGTGATGCGAGTTGGACTGGACGAGCAGCGAGGATCGATGACTAAACCGATTTTCTGAGCAAGGATCGAGGACTGAACTGGTTTTCTGAGCGTGGACGATCGAGGAGGATCGATTCGATCGGTTTTCTTTAGTTTCGGTTCGATTCAGCACCAATCCGGTCCGGTTTGACCATTTTTGGACCGGTTCAACCCATTTCGATTCTTTGAAGGTTCAGTTCGAGTGGTTCTACACTAAATTGAAGCTGTTTTGGACCTATGTTAGTAATAATTTAGTTATTTTGCTTGCTTAGGATGCCAAGTTGAACCATATAAGTGTTTATTTAAATAATTATGTATGTGATGTATGTTGTATTTAAATTTAAACATGTTTGTGTATATCGTATGCCATTTAGATTTAAAATCCCACCATAGGAAGCATGTTACATGCATTATGTATATGTTATAAATTGTTATAATGTATAGAATACATGTTTATGGTTTCAATAATTTAGTATAATCGTTATATTAAATTTGAATGCCTTTGATACATGTTGTGGATGCAAGAGCATGTCTATTTTTATAAGTTGTTATGAAATTCTGTTAGACATTAAAATCCATAACAAAGATAAGTTGCATGCTCACGTAAATTAATCACCCATTTTAAAGTTAAAATAGGTCGACATCTTATAAAATGTGGTTACAAACTCAACACATATATAATCCTGTCTAAGGCTGGAGATACTTAAGTTGACGGTCTATAGAACACCTCCTACCTGTGGATTATGACCGAATAATTGAGCATTGTTAACCGGTTTTATAAGCATATGTGAGCTTTGTGAGGTAATAAAACAGTTTATCACTTAGACATCATAGGTTTAAAATCCATTTATAAGCATTATACTTAGATAAACCACATAGACTTAGGGTTGTTTATTTAGCTAAATGAACCTAAGTATAAATATACCCAATTTAATAGTAGAACACTTCAGTGGGGGTTTAATAACTTATATGATGAAGTTATTAGAACACTTCAATGGGAGATTAATAACATATATGATACGTTATTTTTAGCTCTCACGTCTCTAAGAGTTCACAGTCGACATTTAAGCGGTACTTTGTGTCACCCTGGGAGTGACCTCCATTCGAAAAGTATTTGCATAAATTTGGATACCGGTGAATAAGGGGAAGTCGTTCAAACATAAATCAAATGTATCATAAATAGATTTCAACTTCCACGTCTCTAGAGAATTCACACCGTGAGATTCATATGACGCTTCGTATCACCCTAGGAATGACCTCCATTCGAAAAGTCTTTGTATGAGTCAATTACTAAGTGAACAGGGGAAGTAGTTCATAATAAGTGGGTGAAGGATATATGTCAACGTGTTTTGTGATTTCTTCCATTAGTTTGGACCGTGAGATTCCTATTTTACTTTAGGCGGCCCTTGCTAGTCGTTTAACGATGGCTATCCCTTAAGAAGGTTGTAACATAGGATTCGAAACAACTCAAACTCCAGAAATGGATAGAATTTCTTAGGTCCATTCCCAACCTTGACTCTCCATTTTGGTAGCATAGATGGGGCCGAACTCTAACTTCTGAAAACGGAGGGTGACACTTACAGAATTACTAAAATATTATTAACTTCTGACCGAAAACAGTAACTGAACGACTATAGGAATAAGAGTTATTCTAGAGACAGTGTTTGGTCAAAATTGTTTTGTTTTAATGAAGGAGTATTTGACTGCCCCTCGGTGGCACGTATTCTAACTCACCATAGTATCGTTGCAAATAAATAATACTTATGGGTACATTATTCCTTGTTTTACTAAAACTTTTATTTTGGATTTAGTTACAATTTGCGAATTAGAATTTGTCTGAAATTTTTCAGCATGTTGAATTCTTCTAGAATAGTTGCTTCCGAATTAGATAACGGTAAAATCAAATCAACAAAAAAAATTACTTGCAGTTGGATTTTGTTCATCATCGCATTGCTGCAAAATTGTAGGAAACTCTTTGGAAGAGATTCCATCATGAATGCAACTTGACTGCACTCGTCCATGACCTCTTCATTTGCCTCTACCATGTTAAATTGGATCACTATGTTCAGAATATGTTCACGAACAGATGTGCCCTCTTTCATGCGACAGTTTTAAATGTAATCGAGGGCTTCATGGTTGAGCTGATAGGACAGTTGTCCAAACATCGTAGTTTCCATGATGTCATGCTTCTTGGACAAAACTTCAGATAAGCTCGCCATGATGTAGATGCGGGCCTTTTCGTTGGTCTTTATCCATTAGTCATAAGCATCCTTCATAGCCTGGGATGCATTACGAGCGGGGTTTGAAGGACAATCCTCCGATAAGATGAGCCATAGACCGTTAACAACAAGAATTGTATTCAAGTTGGACTTCCACGTAGAGTAATTATCGTCGGTAAGTTTTTCATTTTTAGGCAGTACAATTATTGAGGAAGACATTGATGAAAATAAAAGACAAACGTTGACCATATTAGTTATCTTTGCCTTAACCCATCACACAAGCAAACAATTGCAAACTATCCAATTTATTTAGCAAAAATAAGCAATAAGAGAATCCTAATAAACTACTGATTTAGTTTTTGCAACAATGCTTCAGTAGTTTAGAGAAATAGCCACCAAAGGGTGATCAACCATTCCTCCTCTGAAAGGAGACAGTTCTCAACTAAGTCTAATACCAGAATAACTCATATTCCTATAGACATTAGCCAACGTTATTCTGTCAACAATTCGTTAACTTTTAACTCATCCCCGTAAATGTAACCCTCCCACTTTCATATCCCAGAGGTACGCACCAATAGGCTGCTGTTAGGAAAGACAACTGCTAGTAATTAACCTAAGTGACCCTATCCTTTTCAGGAGTTCCCTATGTTCCAAATCTTTTGATCAAGCCCTCTGAAGGGATAGTTGCTCTAGAACAAGACGCAAACAGATCATGGGAATCTCATGGTGTGACCTAGGGGTGGAGATTGAAAGATACGTTGACACGCGTCCCGCTCCCCTTACTATAGACACTTTCCCCATTCACCTTGTTATTGAATCATGCAAACAATTTCCAGAGGGAGGCTACGCCAAAGGTGACATGAAGCTAAGCATGGATCTACATTATGGACATACAAGGACATAAAAACAAAACTTGATATGAATATCTCGTTTTCTACCCACTAAAATGTCCTACCATATTTTAGGGTTATTTAACTTAGATAAATCTGGCTAAGTCAATCTATCTAAGTGTATGCCTATTATAACTCTTATAAAAAGGTCTTTATACTATTTTCTATGTGAATTAAACCTTTTTAATTAGTCTAGTGATATTGCATTCTAACATTAAACTATGATTAATTCAACTCAAGTTCCCTTATAATCATAGTAATATTTTTCCTACTTAGTTCATTAAAACTATTTTAAAACTAAGTAAGAAATAATTCTAATCCTATTAGAATTAAAATGATCTTAGATCTAATTAATTTCTAAAAATTTAAATTAATTAATTTATATGATTGACGGTTTCTAATTATTAATTTTAAAAACATTTTCAAATTTTAATAATTAGCCCTATAACCATGCTCTCTATAGTTTACTTTAATTAACAATCATATTCTTATTAATTAAATAATTAAACCATAAAAAATGCATTGCATGAATATAATATAACAAGTAATTACTATGGATGTGTCATGCTCAATGCATCTTGATTTTCATATTTAATTAACATAACTCCTTATATTAAACTAAACATGAAAATCATATAAGTATGCTCTATACATTGCATTAAATATAACTATTTATGTTTAACATATGTAATTACATGCTTCATGCTTTATTAATTTTATCAAATTAACATAATAATTATATTAAATAAAACATGAAATTAAAGAATCATGGGTTATCTCATACATTGCAACTATTATAATATATAAAAATGCATGATGATGCTTAACCTAAGGTGAGATTATATCTAAATGACATCCATAAAGCATTTAAATAGCATATGAACTGGTTAATTGGCCCCTAGGATAAGATTAAAGAATAAAATTACAATAATTGTACAAATTTTATACTAAAAAACTTCAGCGGCTCCAAGACCGGACCAAAACTGCCAAATCGGTTTGAGCCAGACTACTAGGGTTGACGTCAGCATCTTTGTTCAGTCTCTGTACATCAGTTTTTCGCCCTTTTTTTGGTCAAAAATGGTCTCGAATTTCACCATCTTTATCATAAAGAGACCTAATGTAGATCCAGACTTATAGAAGACTTAATTTACAGTTTAAATGCCCAAAACATAAGGGCCCTTCCTGAAGGAAATCTGGACACGAGGATTTCCATGAGCAGCGGAAGGATCTTTCTAAATTTCAATCGTATATGAACAATAACAATTACAGTCACAAACGGAAACATACGGTTATGCATAAAACAGAAACTACAGCATGCTTTACTACATGATCAAGGGAAGGATATAACAAACCTTTGAAGACTCATCTTCAAGTTTCTTGATCACGAACGCTCGATCACAGCAATACAGCAACACACAAACGTTCGTCCAACACAACTGCTACAATGCACGATCAGAGCAAACTCGAACAAAGCGATCACCAAAGTCATGAACACCACGAACGACCTCCACAGAACCTCGACTATGTCGAGTTGAGTAAGACACCACCAAAAAGGTTACCTCGGTATTCTCAGTGTGAGAATCTAGAGGGTGGGCTTTATGTAAACTTGGTTAGAGGCAGAAACCGGAGGAAGAGCAATCATGTAAACAATTGAGCAAGTGGGAGAAGATAAAGCCTATCATATAGGTCGATGCCCAATCGTTTAACAAAAGCTATGCGATCAGTTAGCTCATCGTCTAGCTGAGTGTCTATCGTGTAAGAACACTCCACGATCGTCTAGTCTCTCCAAGCTGTCATTTAGTAAATCTGATTTACTTGACAACTATACCGTGAGTTAATGTCCGAGATTGGAATTCTCAAATTAACAATTTACCAAAATTAGGAAAAATAATTTTTCTTTTATCTCACGGTTACCGTGAAACCACCAATAACCTCTCACTCAATTGGTTATTAGAGAAAAAGAGATAATTATCCTATGATTAATATTATTATAAATATAAATGATAACCAACTTATCATTATAACCTATAGTTTTAATATTTCATCTCATGAAACATACAAAATATAACTCTTTTTCTATTCCATGGCACTTAATGTAAATCTCATTTATATTAATCCTCCACTTGATGTATCTCATACAACATACCGATCATATCATATATAATCGAATTACCTCTTGTCAATTTGAATATTTGAGGAATGAGTGAATTTCATCATGTGTAATTGAGTTCCCAGCTCCCAGATCAGACAAGTCCCCAAAAAGGTAAATATGTTGAGTTGGCAATCTGGCCACTCTCACCCATACTAATCAAAGGACCACTCTCAAAGGCAGGAGTTCCCAAAACACTCAGGATTGAGGGCATGTCACATGGTCGTTTAGGTGAGATGTAAGTCTCTAGTATCAACGGTGTTATATACAGAGACTAGTCATCTCGTGGTCCGGTCTTATACAAATTGTTTGTATAGGACATCCCCGCTCGCATGTCTCCACATGATGGTCGGATCTACCATTTGTAGTAGTTTACAAAACTTGCAAACCTTTACAAAGCGGGTCATATCCGTAGTGTCACCAGGATCAGGAATCCCTCCTTAATCCTTATACTACAAACCTATTTAGGTTATCACTTAAGGCATGATCCACTTGTATATCTCATATACATGTTTAATTTTACATACAATAATCATGGAGCTTTGTTTATTGGATATGAGTAAATGCCAAAATTAAACAGTTATTTTATTCATAAACAATATGTATAATTACAAACAACGAGACTCCGGGAGAATTAGGACACCAATTCCAACACTCCCATGAATGAATATAAAAAAAATTGTAAATTCTAAGGCCAATTAACCAAATTAGTTCACAGCAAAACCCAACATTCATAATGCATATCCCACCTTAAATAAAAAAAAATAAATTTTAAATAATTAATTAAAACTCTGAAATGGCTCTAATATCAATTGTTGGGTTAAAATCACAAGCGCAACGAAAAATTTCAGATCATTTTAATAACAAATTAATCGAGGAAATAAAATCTAGAAACCCTGCTCTATTGACGACTCTGGAGGGCTTCACCAATTTTTTGATCTACGATCTTAATTCCTCTATTGCAATAACAAGTGAACACCACCAAAATGGTTTCACCAGTATTCTCTTTGGGCTAGTGAGATAGAAGGAGATGGGATCCTTAGAGAGAATTTTTGGTAGAGAAGCGAGAAAAAAATTATATGATATTGAGAGAGCTATTTTGATAGAAAGGAAGGAGTTAGGAGAAGATATTTCACGTTGGGAGTTTGTTATAACTAATTTTTTTTATTTAAATTCATTATTTGTTTAATTAATAAATTAAATCAAATTTATTCTATTTTATTAAATAGTAATAAAATCATTTAGTTTAAAAAATAAATTAAATCATAGTTTAAGTTATCAAAATAAATCAAATAATTATTAATTAACCAAATGAATTAATAATAATTAAATATCTCATATTTAATTAAATGCGCATTAGAATCATATTCTAATACATCCCTCACTCATAACCTATAGTTTTAATTCAATTAATTTAATTAAATTTAGTTAAATTAAATAATTAATTAATTCTCCAATTAATTAATTGTTAAGTTAAACATCACATATTTAATTTCACCGTATAATTGAATCACATTCAATTATTTTTCTCTCATATTACCTATAGTTTTAATGTGCATTAATTTTAACTTATAGTTTTAATATGAATTATATTCATATTAAATTTAATATTTGAACTTCTTCAAATATTTAGTTCTCCCATAAATTAATTTTGAATCAAATTCAAAATAAATTATTATTATAAAGTTTAATTAATTATAATGTATCACCATACATTATATTATTTTCCTTAGTAAATTTGAACATTTCAAATTACTTTAATTATCTCAATACCCTTTATAAGTTACCAGTGGAACCTAATGAACCTACATATCAGAAGCTCCAACAATATGAGATTAATTGGCTAAACTTATTAACCAAGTTAATCAATATCGTTAACTGTGAGTACACTCTAATATAGACCCATAGTTGTACTCATCTCACTGTAGATATATTTTTGTGTCCACAGATATCGACTAATAACAGCAAGTAAGTCCTTCCCTAGGTTACCTTTGTATCATTAACTGCCAGTGCTCCTCTAACGAACAACATGCTTATAGTCCAACAACTAAATAGAAACCCCTCTTGGGCCAATGAGAAGGCAAGGCTCTTTGTTCAAGTCCTAGAGACATCACTTAAGGGAACATCTACTTACCCTAAAGTTCGGAAGGAGTGAATTCCATCTCATGAAATTATGTTCCCAGCTCCCCATTCGGTCTTGTCCCCAAAATGGTAGGCTTATTGAGTTGACGAACTAGTCATTCTTACCCATACAAATCAAAGGACAATTTCTCATGATTAGGAGTCAATAACTCACTTATGATTAAGATTAAGTTGCCAAGGTCATTCTAATGAAATATCAACTTGACTAGTGAACGGAGTTACATCTAGTGGTTACTTTTTTGTGGTCCAATCTTATGCAAACTCATTGTATAGGATACCTCCACTTGCATGTCCCTACACGAATGTAATGGATCATTGAATTTTGTATCAAATACAAAGTGAATCGTATAAATAGTATCACCAGGATAAGGTACTCAACCTTATCCATATACTATAGACCCTTTAGGTTGTATCTTGAACACCAATTCTCATATGTCTCCACATACAGTTCAAAACTCATACAACAGTCTAGGATGTAAGTTTATTGGATTAGGGTTATTTAGGCAAGATAAATAAAAGATAAGTAATAACTATTTATTGTAATAAACATTGATAACACTTTATTAATGATCGGTCAAATGTTACATTTACTATTGACGAGTTTTAGAGCATAAAACGCAACACAATCATCATATGATTTATCCAAATGTTAACAATTAGTTCAATTTGAATTCATAACATGAACAACACCTTAGAATTCGAAGAATTAGCTACTCGTGATTATCAAAATAATATATCTAATACAAAGATTTATCATGGAATGTAAGAAAGAAAGAAAAATAAGTAATCGATCTCCCTTTACCGTCACCGTGTTGCAATCTTGATCTCTTGACTCTCGTCGTTGAGCTTCGGTTCGATCTCCAATAGTGGCTCTCTTGCTCAGATGTCTCTCTTCTCCTTTAAAAAAAAAAACCTCCTTCAATTGTGCAAACGGCGAGGGTTTAAAAGTGAATCTGTGTCGAAGCGCTATTGTGCTCGTGAGAAGTGCAATTGCGCTACGTTGATGATGCACGTGCCAAAGTTCAGAGTGTCGCGGTACTCACCAAAAGAGTGCTCTTAGGTCTAAAGTGTTGTTCCCAGCGCCTTCTTCAGGCAATTGCGCTCTGCCCCCTTTTCAACTCATGATTTTTTACCTCGTTCTTTCACTGCTCCTTGCATGGTTGGTCCTAGAGTTCTTGTATTTAGAAATTTGTGCCATTTTTCATCCGATTGAGCTCAAATTTCTTCTATGGCTCGATTTCCTGAAATTAATTAATTTGACCACATCAAATCACACAAACTAGCAATATTAACTCTAAATCTAAAACTAAGAAAAACACTTTTCAGGTGGTTTTCAACGAAGAGGATTGAGAGTATGCAGTGAAAGAGTTAAAAATAGATAAAACGATAAATGATGGTTGTGAATAAGAGAGAGAGAAAGAGAAACAAACTATAAATTTGAAAATTATATAATAAATAATTAAAAAAAACTAGAACATGAACAAAAAAAAAAGTTTGAGAGGGGACGATAATAAAAACAATGGTAAAAAAACCTAATTAAACTAATTTCATCAAGTCTCAAACTCAATAGCCCAAGTGTGTTTGACAAAATCACCCACCAACTTGAAAAGTACATGATTTGATGATTACCAGAGAAGACTAATGTGTATGTTATATAAATATTGGAAAATTAAAAAAAATCAAGATATCGGTGATATTTTCGATATATCACTGATATTTCACTGATTTTAAGTAAAAGAAATGTTACCCATTGATTCTCTATCGGTACCTCAATTTCAACAATATTTCAACGATATTTCACAATTTTTCATCCTTCGTTTATGTCCTAAAGTCTCATAGTTAATTAGTTATTTGATATGATAATTGATTATTTTTTGTTGAATAAGAAATGTTGGACCAATCACAAGTTGCCACGTCATTTACTAAATTAATGACGAAATTTCAAATCATTGAATTTGGGCTCAATTAGAAGTTGACATTTATCCTGAATTGAAGTTGAAGACAAATTTCGATGACGCCATATGATTTTATCATGACCGCTGAATCAGATAAAATTAATTTGGCCCAATTTGATATTATTATATGGGTCAAAGTTCAACTAAGTCCAAAAATAAGTTGGATTTGACCCAGATGTCAAATCAGGCCTAAAGGCCAAACCTATGGACCAACCAAGCTTAAGTCTAATTAATTGGGCCCAAAGGTTGACCCATAGATCAACCAAGCCCAAGCCCACCTGTGAACTCTATAAATAGAGAAGCTCTCTTCATTTGGAGGGGGCAACATTTTCTACATTCAGAGAGCCTAGAGAGAATTCATCAACAAGCAAAAGACACTCAAGACTCCTGAGCTACACTCTTAGAAGACAAAAGACCCTTGAAGACACAAAGACTTTTCCAAGACAGACTTTTCCAAGACTTCTACTTCAAGAATGTTCGGTGCTTTTCTTCTTCAAGTTAAGCACATTCACCCAATTGAGAAAGAATCAGAGGATCAAGTATTAGAGATGGAACCACATTGCATCAAATCAACTTCAACATCAACACCAACTCAAGTTCAACTCCACGAAACAAGTTTCTTCGGAAACCTCGTGTGAACAAATTGGCACGCTCGGTTGGACCTCTCTACCTCTCATCTCTCTCTCGTCATCCAAGTCAATAAACCTATAAATGGCACCAAAGAAAGTTGTATCCAAAGCTACCGTCACAAGCAATACTTACATAAGCTCTGTAATCATGGAAAAACTAATGGAATCTACTAAAGGTGGGATCATTATTAGAGAAAATCCCTTGTCGACGGCTATATTTCTGCTAGTGATCCATTAGATAAAGAATCGTACTTTAATGTAGTATCTGTCATGGTGACTGACGTAAAGGCTGAGTCAGCCATGGCAGAGATGGAAAGGAAGATAAATTTCCTAACGAAAGTTGTTGAAGAGCGAGATCATGAAATCACTGCTTTAAGAGATCAAATACAGGCTTGAGAAACCGTTGAGTTGAGTCAATCTCAAACTACAAAAGCCAATGACAAAGGAAAGACTGTCTTGCAGAAAAACCAGCCGGAACAATCTACCTCTGTTGCCACCCTGTCAATTCAACAACTATACGATATGATTACAAACTCCATACGGGTTTAGTACAGAAGACCATCACAGTTCTTCTTTATGTACTCCAAGTTGTACACCAAGAGAATCGACAACCTAAGAATGCCAACTGGGTATCAACCTCCAAAGTTCCAGCAGTTCGATGGAAAGGGCAATCCAAAACAACATGTTGCACACTTCGTTGAAACCTGCGAAAATGCAGGAACCAAAGGAGATTAGGTAGTCAAGCAGTTCGTCCGTACCTTGAAAGGAAATGCTTTTGATTGGTATACTGATTTGGAGCCATAAGTGATTGACAATTGGGAACAACTAAAAAGTGAGTTCCTGAACCGCTTCTACAGTATAAGGCGAACTGTTAGCATGATGGAGCTGACAAACACCAAACAATGAAAGGGAGAGACAGTCATCGATTACATCAACCGATGGAGAGCATTGAGTCTGGATTGCAAAGATACACTCACTGAATTATATGCAATGGAGATGTGCACTTAAGGCATGCATTGAGAGCTTTTGCACATCCTATAAGGGATAAAACCTCATACATTTGAGGAGTTGGCAACAAGCGCTCATGATATGGAGCTGAGCATTGCCAATAGGGGAACTAAACATTTCCTAGTCCCGGAAGGGAGAAAATAAAAGAATGAATCCAAGGGTACTAAAGAAATCGTAGATAGTGCCACAAAAGAATCTATGGTCGTTCATGTGACCTCACAAAAATTTTCCTCGAAAAGAAAACAAACAAAAATTGAAAGAATGCACAATGAGGGCGAGAAGCGTCGTCCAACTCTTAAAGAAAGACAAGAAAAGGTTTATCCATTCCCTGACTCTGATGTGGCAGATATGTTGGAGCAACTGCTAGAAAAGCAACTTATTCAGCTGTCAGAATGCAAGCGATCGGAACAAGCAAAAAAATTAGATGATCCTAACTACTTTAAGTATCATTGGGTCGTTAGTCACCCAATTGAAAGATGTCTGTGCTGAAGGAACGAATTTTGAAGTTGGCTCATGAAAAGAAGATTGAGTTAGATTTAGATGAAATAGCTCAGACAAATCACGCTACAGTAGCGACAACTTCAAGTGTTCCAACACTGTCTGTGTCTCATGCTCAAAGGAAAAGCCTGATCCAGTTCGGACCTTCGAGCCTATAGTTGTTTGGGTCCAGCGAGAGATTCAAAAAAGAAAGATGAGCTCGTTGAAGATGACAACGAAGGGTGGATAGTTGTGACTCGTCGAAAAAGAAGACAGCCAAACTCCACCTAAAAATAGTCGCGTTCCTATCAAAGCTATAGAAGAAGGAATAAGGCTCATAAAAAGAAAGGCAAAAGGATGACACAGAAGCCTAAGCCTACTAAAAAAGAAGACAAGGATTTTCTTCAATTCCGACGACCGGCAGCTTTGGCAAAATTTCTCCCAAGAAGCTTTCTCAATAATCATCCAGAGAAAGTATCAAAAGTTATTCCATGTCATACTGTCAGCATAGTGGAAGTCGACAACAATCATATAACTGCCGAAGAAGTTAACGACTCAGAAGAAATGAAGCAAAAAACTTTTGTCTTCGGTCGTATTAAGCCTTCAAGTGCTTGATCTTCAGTCTTTCAAAGATTGAGTATGGCCACGATAGGAGAAGAAGACCAATGTTCAATGACTACTTCTACTCGAACTTCAGCCTTCAAAAGACTAAGTATATCCACATCAAAGAGAGATCGACCTTCAGCATTTGATTTTGATCGTCTAAAATAACAAGCAATCAACATAAAAGAAGGATGAAAATCCTGAAGGCAATGTCATTCCATGAAGAAAACAACGACAAAGAGATTCACAGTCATGTCCCTTCACACATGAAGAGAAAATTTTCTGTTGACATAAGTACATAAGGTTCCTTGATAGTGAAGCCAAAACTCATCATATTGACGAATCCTACAAATAAAGAGGATGATTAAAACCATGATGAAATAAGAGTTTCTGAAGTTTAAATGAAAAAAGCTCCTCATCGCAAGAACCTAAACTGAATGATGCTCCTAGCTCGCATGAGCTTAAAATGTGAACGCCTCCCCCCCCCAAAAATAAAATCTTTGTACGAACTACGTTACAACTTGATCCCCGTCATTATAAAGTAGGCAACTTAGTTCAGTCGTGTATTAAAAAAAATCTTTTTGAACTACATTATGACATGATCCCTATCATTATGAAGGGTATATAGGTATCTTGAAAGAAACTTCAAGTTCAGTCCAGTTAAAAAAAACTTGAACTACGTCATGATTTGATCCCTTTCTTTAAAGGTACGAAGGAAACTTAAAGAAATTTAAGTTTAGTCCATCAAAAAAGGTACCACAACCACCTAAGTATGATACTACAAGATTGATGTTGATCATCCTCGTTAAAGAATGACACTCCAAATTGAAGATATTCATCCCTATTGGGGGCAACACAATGGATTAAAGATGTTCATCCCTCGTAAGGAGCTAGAACAGTAAATAAAAGGAGCACTTGGAATGCGCTTCGCTTCCTCTTTAAAATCAAACTTGGATGCTCCTCCATCTTCAAGTTCAGAGGCTTCGTCGATGCTCTTCAATATTCAAGTTCAGAGGCTTCGTCGATGTTCTTCAATCTTTAAGTTCAGAGGCTTCATCGATACTCCTCCAAAGTTTAGAGGCTTCATCGATGCTTCATCTTCATGCTCAAGTCTGAAGGCTTTGCAATGCCATCTTCATGCTCAAAGTCATGAAGTCAAGCTCAATGTGAAGATTCATCGATGCTTCATCAAACTCAAGTGCAGAGGATTTGCCGATGCTTCAAACTCAAATGCGGAGGATTCACCGATTTTTCAAGCTCAAGTGTCGAATTCGCCGATGCTTCGTCAAACTCAAATGCAGAGGATTTGCCGATGCTTTGTCAAACTCAAATGCAAAGGTCTTGTCGATGCTTCTCCATCTTCAAGTTTAGAGGCTCTATCGATGTTATTCTATCTTCAAGTTCAAAATTGGCATGCATGGCCCTACTTCCATCTTCAAGTTCAAGGTCAGTGTGCATGGCTCCGCTCCGTATTCAAGTTCAAGGTCGGTGTGCATGGCTCCGCTCCATCTTCAAGCTCAAGGTCGGTGTGCATGGCTCTGCTTCATCTTCAAATTCATGGTCGGTATGCATGGCTCCGCTCTATATTCATTGACTCGGTCTACAAAATCATGATGCAGCCTCACTTCATCTTCAAAGTCGTGACGTGGCTTCACTTCATCTCCAAACTGATGGCACGGCTTCGCTTTATTTCCAAAATGTTGACGCAGTTTTGCTTTATCTCCAAAGTCTAGCGTGGTTCGTTTCATCTCTAAAGTTATGGCATGGCTTTGCTTCATCTCCAAACTGATGGCACAACTTCGCTTCATCTCTAAAGTCATGGTGCAGTTTCGTTTCCTCTCCAAAATGTTGGCGCGGCTTCACTTCATCTCCAAAGTCCTGGCGTGGCTTCGTTTCATCTCCAAACTGATGGCGCGGTTTCACTTCATCTCCAAACTGATGACACGACTTAACTCCATCTCCAAAGTCGTGGTGCGATTTTGTTTCCTCTCCAAAATGTTGGTACAACTTCACCCCTTCTACAAAATGTTGGCGTGGTTCCACCTCATATGCGAGATCAAGTTTTGTTTGCCTAGCTCTACCTCTTATGCGAGGACAACTCTGGTCCATTCGGCTCCACCTCATATGCAAGGACAACTCTGGTTCGTCTGGCTCCGCCTTATATGCGAGATCAACTCCGGCTAACCTAATTCCACTTAAAAGCTTGATGGCATATTCTTCCCATCTTCAAAGTTTGATGGCATATTCTTCCCATCTTCAAAGTTTGATGGCGTATCCGCCTCATCTTCAATACTCGATGAAATATTTACCTTATCTTCAAATTTTGATCAAGGTGTAACATAATAAGGTAGACCTTTCCGAGATCCTCCTTAGGGTGATCAAATGGGAGAGTGATAAGCCTTTGCGGGGGCCCCTCCCATGACGATCAGGATGTACGAACGGTGCTACAAGGCAAACCTTTCCAAGATCCTCCCTAGGGTGATCGAATGGGAGAGTTGTAAGCCTTTGTGAGGCCCCTCCTATGACAAACATGATGTACGAACGGTGCTACAAGATAGATCTTTTCGGGATCCACCCTAGGGTGATCGAATGGGAGAGTTGTAAGCATTTGCAGGGTCCCTCCCATGACGATCAGGATGCTAGAATAGGTAATACAAGGCAGATCTTTCCAGGATCCTCCCTAGGGGTGAACGAATGAGAGAGTTGTAAGCCTTTGCGGGCCCCTCCCATGAAGATCAAGATGTACGAACAATGCTACAAGGCAGGCTTTTTCGAGATCCTCCCTAAGGTGATTGAATGGGAGAGTTATAAGCCTTTACGGGCCCCTCCCATGACAATCATGATGTAAGAGCAGGCGAGACAAGGCAGACCTTTCCGGGATCCTCCCTGGGGTGATCGAATGGGAGAGTTATAAGCCTTTGCGGGGCCCCTCCCATAACGATCAGGATGCAAGAGCAGGCGAGACAAGGCAGATCTTTCCGGGATCCTCCCTAGGGTGATCAAATGGGAGAGTTATAAGCCTTTGCGAGGCCCCTCCCACGACGATCAGAATTTATAAACGATGCTACAAGGTAGACCTTTTCAGGATCCTCCCTAGGGTGATCGAATGGGAGAGTTGTAAGCCTTTGCGGGGCCCCTCCCATGACGATCAGGATGTATGAACGACACTACAAGACAGACCTTTCCGGGATCCTCCCTAGGGTGATCGAATGGGAGAGTTGTAAGGCTTTGCGGGGCCTCTTCCATGAGGATTAGGATGTACGAACGATGCTACAACGTAGACCTTTCCGAAATCCTCCCTAGGGTGATCGAATGGAAGAGTTATAAGCCTTTATCGGGCCCCTCCCATGACGATCAGGATACAAAAGCAGGCGAGACAAGGCAGACCTTTCCGACATCCTCCCTAGGGTGATCGAATGGGAAAGTTATAAGCCTTTATAGGGCCCCTCCCAAGACGACTAGGATGTACGAACGGTTCTACAAGGTAGACCTTTTCGGGATCCTCCTTAGGGTGATTGAATGGGAGAGTTGTAAGCCTTTGCGGGCCCTCCCATGACGATCAGGATGTATAAACAGCGCTACAAGACAGACCTTTCCGAAATCCTCCATAGGGTAATCAAATGGGAGAGTTGTAAGCCTTTGCGGGGCCCTCCTATGACGATCAGGATGTACGAACGATGCTATAAGGCAGAAAAGAAAAAGAAAGCAAAAAAAAACTTTGCTAAAAAAAAAGGAAGGAAAGAAATAAAGAAAAAAATTTAAAAAAAAAAGGAAGAAAACGTTGAAAGAAGAAGAGGAAAAGGAGAGAAAGAAAAAATTAAAAGAAGAGGAGGGGATGAGGATAATGGAGGGGTTTGGGTCCTATTTATAGAGGTTTCTAGGTTCCATAACAAATTAGGATATTCAAATCAAATAAAGATTTGATTCAAAATATTAGATTTTTTATTAGATTTTCTAATTTGATTCTATCCTAATTTCAAATTAAAATTAAAAAAATTAAATTAAACAAATTCCCCATCTAATTTGATTTTATTAGATTTTTTCCTTAAATTTATCTTCAACTAAGATTTGGACATATTCCAAATTTTATTCAAAATCAAATTTAAATTGTGATAAAATCACAAATTAAATTTTGGCCATATTCCAAATTTGAATCAAAATCAAATTGTTTGAGATTAAATTGTAAATAAAATCTCAAATTAAAATTTGGGCATATTCTAAATTTTATCCCAAAATCCAAATCATCAGAGTTTTATCCTTAAGTCAAATTATTAGGGATAAAATCTCAGATTAAAATTTGGGCAATATTGCAAATTTTATCCCAAATCTAAATCACCAAATCACTAGAATTTTATACTCAAGCCAAATTATTAAAGATAAAATCTCAAATTAAAATTTGAGCATGTTCCAAATTTTATCCCAAATTTAAGTTAAACTTATGTACTAAATTCATAGTTTGACTGACACATTAATTGAGGTCAAATTCAAGAACAAATATATTTAGATTTTAATTTCAACTTTATATTTTTCGAAATTTATCCACCCATATATGTGCATAAATCTCGAAATGAGCATTTTTTGAATGAGAAATTTTAGACCAATCACAAGTTGCCACGTCATTTACTAAATTAATGACGAAATTCCAAACCATTAAATTTTGGCTCAATTAGAAGTTGACATTTGTCCTAAATTGAAGTTGAAGGCAAATTTTGATGACGCCACGTGATTTTATCATGACCGTTGAATTAGATAAGATTAATTTGGCCCAATTTGATATTATTATTTGGGTCAAATCAAATCAGACCTAGATCCGATTAATTGAGCCCAAAGGCCAGATCTATGGACCAACCAAGCCCAAATCCAACTAATTGAGTCCAAAGACTAGACCCATGGATCAACCAAACCCAAGCTCACCTGTGAACTCTATAAATAGAGAAGCTCTCCTCATTTGGAGGGGGCAGCATTTTCTACATTCAGAGAGTCCAACGAGAATTCATCAACAAGAAGAAGACTCTCAAGACTCCTGAAGAAGACAGAAGACCCTTGAAGACACAAATATTCTTCCAAGATTTCTACTTCAAGAACGTTCGGTGCTTTTCTTCTTCAAGTCAATCACATTCACCCAACTGAGAGAGAATCAGAGGATCAAGTATTAAAGATCGAACCACATCGCATCAAATCAACTTCAACATCAACACCAACTCAAGTTCAACTCCACGAAATAAGTTTTTCTGGAAACCTCGTGTGAACAATTCTGTATATGTAATAATTAGTTATCTATTACAGAAAAAATCCAAGGTTATTTCATGAGACATGAAACATTATGTAATGGATATATAGGTGGATCATGTTCCAAGTAATAACCTAAAGGGTTTAAAGTATATGGATTAAGGTTGTGTATCTTATCCTGGTAACACTATGGGTACGACCCACTTTGTGATTGTTACAAACTTTGTAAGTGTTACAAACGATTTGATCCAAATCGTTCATGTAAAAACATGTGAGTGGGGATATCCTATGCAATGAGTTTGTATAAGACCGGACAGCGAAATACTTAATCTCTCATTGTAACGTCATTAATTGAAAAGATTATTATTTCATAGGGTAACTATATATAACTCAATCTCAATCCTGAGTGAGTTATGAATTCCTGCCCATGAAGGCTTGTCCTTTTACATATATGGGTGAGAATGGCTCGATTCACCGGCTCAATAAGGCTACCATTTTGGGGACAGAACCGAGTGAAGAACTGGGAACATAGTTACACAAAATGAAATTTAGCTCTTCCCATTTTTAGGAGAAGAAGATGAGTTATTCCTTTAGGTGTTGATTTCGGGTCTTGAATAAATGGTACCAGACCTCTTACTGGCTCGAGAGGGACTTGATGTTGATTTTGGGTCTTGAACGAATGGTACCTGTCCTCTCATTAGCTTGAGAGGGATTTGGTTTATGGTATGACCATAAATAGAGTGTTTATTAGAGGAATCAGTGATACTTAAGAAGTAATAGGTAATTATAGGGGTAAAACAATAATTTGACCCAGTTGTAATTACGAATAACTTATGAATGATCGACTTGCTTGTAATGGTAAAATCCATGGGCGTAACATGTTCCACAGTGCGGATAGTGTAACTGGCAACTCATAGTTAATGAATGTTGGTTAATTTAATTAAAATGTTTAATTAATTGATCTCGAATCATTAAAACTTTTAATCTGTAGGTCCATTAGGTGTCCTTGCTAACTCACAATAGATTAACAAGGACCATTAAATTTTGAAATAATTTGAATTTTTAAAATTATTTAAAGGAATAATATTAATTGTATATGATACAATATAATGTATATACATGCATTATAATATATAAGATTCAAAATTAAACTTGATAATAAAAGGAGATTAATTGTATTTGTATAAGATTAAAATATTAATATGAATTAGATTCATATTAAAACTATAGATTAAAAGTTAATATGAATGAGATTCTAAACTATAAGTTGTGTGAGAGATAAACATTTGAATAAGTTTCAAATGTTTAATTAAATATTAGGTATTTAATTTAGTAAATTAATTAATTATTTGATTAACTAATATAATTAACAATATAATTAAATTAAATAGTTTAATTTAATTAAATATGAAGCGGATAGATAGGGTTCTCCACTTCATGTATTCTAGAAAATATGTGTATATATATATCGCTCTCTGAACTATCGATCTCTAATTTCTCTTTTAAGCTTGCAGAAAAATTGGTTCTCTGTAAAACCTTTCCTTCAGAAAAAACAAAAAAAAAATCTCTTCATTCTTTCAAAAGGCGGTTCCTACCAACTAGTCTCTTGCCAAGAGAATAGCAGAGAAGATTTGATTGGGGCGTCACTAGCCGTTTGGCAGATTAGTACATGAAGACGAATTCTTCGAATTCATGAACACCTGGAGAAGACTTGAAGAATGGTTCTTCAAATGTATGATTTCTTCTTCTCCGTAAAGTATGTATTTTATTTGATGTTTAACCTATTGATTTTGTACATTATGAATGTTGTATTTCTTTGTTATGTGTTGTGTTTTTCAAATCGAAATCGAAGCAATAGACGATCACTCACTTCCACTGGAGATTTGATCTTTCAGTTTTGACAAGTAGTATGAAGGCAGTTATGTCTATATGTTATGTTGCCTGTTGCCGTTGCTTTTCTATATACAGTGGATCGAAAGTTGGAGATATAATTAGATATTGTATTTGCGGTTGTTATTGTTTATTTGTTGTGCGATTTAAGATCGAAACTAGATCTTGATTCAAATTGATGATCATATTCTCTACTTTATTTATGAGAATGTCTTCCATATTTAATATCTCTACTGTTCTGTCACTTCTTCAGTTGCAGTAATATAAATCTAATCTCTTATCTCTGTTTATAAATGCAATCAGTTGATTTCTACCTTCACACGCAATCAAAGTTTAAATTAATATCATTATTAATTTATAACTTTAATTAATACAACCATAAAATTTAAGGATATAATGGATATTTGCCAAAATTTTAATATATTTTCAAATGAACTAATAGAGGTAATCCAACATGAGAAAGCTTATTCCCCGTCCACGGTAGCCCATCACCCTTATATACAGAACCCAACCAAAATTTCAATGCACGTAAATGTCAAACCAACAATTTTCTTTTCTTCCCCTTTTCATGCTCCATTCTTCTTCCTCTCATCGTATCTAAGATCCCGTTTGGTAACTTTTTGTTTTTTAAAATTAAGCTTATGAACATTATTTTCACCTCTAATTTTTTCTTTTATTATCTACTTTCCACCAATGGTCTGAAACATCGAGCCAAATTTTGAGAATTAAAAAAAGTAGTTTTCAAAAAGTTGTTTTTGTTTTTAGAATTTGAGTAAGAATTCAACTATTGCACTTAAGAAAAATGCAAATCATGATAAGAAATGTAGATAATATAGACTTAATTTTCAAAAACACAAACAAAAAACAACGTGGTTACCAAACGGGACCTAAATTCTCCAATAATGCTATGAGGATCTCTTGTTTTGCTTCCAATCATGGTGATGATAGCCGCCACAAAGTTCCTTCTTGGCGATGGACGAATGTTGTTGATAAAAGTTTGATCGTTGAACTAACTAATATGTTTATATGTGGATTGTTATAGGTAATTTTGGACTTACAAGAAAACCCAAGAGAGAGTAAGTGTCAAAGATTGAGGGTAAGACTAGATAGTGATCTCATCCCAAATGGATACAAGATGGACAGACAACAGACCTAGGTGAGAAGCAAACGAATAGTGGACAAGATGACCTAATTGGCCCCATCTAAACTTTTGGAATTCCATTTCTAAAAGGATTTGAGACAAGTAGGAAACAAGCTTAGGTGAGGCGCCGATGAAGAGTGGGTGAGGCAATCGAGCCGCCTAGCCCAATTGGCATGCCTTGGCTAGCTTGTCACTCTTCTTGGGACTTGCTTTTTATGGGCCCCTATCTATTCCCCTTGTCTAGCTTGATTGAGTCCTTCACAGTCCCATTCCTAAGAAGATGATGGGAACTTTTTTTTTTTGGTCTAAGCTCTTGGGTTGCAAACTAATTTTTAATCATTAGAACTTCTATAGAAAGCATGTGTCGGTGTGTAATTCTGATTGGTTTGCATATACTGATTCCTAGTGAGCTCTCTTGACCAAACTTTGCCATCAACATGAATCTATGAAAGAAAGAAGTCTTGAAACTCATAAATATTCTTAAAGAAAACTTTTCATCCTCTAGTACTGGAACAAAACTTCCATATATTGGCTTGAAGCATCATTTGCCTGGGAGGATTTGAATTGCTGAAGTGTTTAGACTTTAGAGTTCATTAATTATTTCGACTTCGACAAAACTGAATTAGAGGAAAACTGGAAATGGTGAATATATGGCAAAAAAGTAGATCTTAAATTTAAAATTCAGTATGGTTTTATGAAATAATATCTTAAAATACAGGTTTCATAGGTTAGAGATTGAGGGTAAAATCGAGAGAGAAATTTTGTATAGGATCCTCTAAAATTTGTAATTAGCTATATTTCTAAAACAATAATACAAGTAGCTATATTTCAAAAGTGTAATTGCATTATAGCTCATCTCTCACAACTTCTCTATCAATATAAATATTTGAAAGAGATTAGTAAATCAAATTTTGGACCTTATAAGGCCCCCAACAATATTGTAACTAGCAGATGTTCCATTTTAATGGATTGGCCTTTGGGCCTAACTTTGGGATGTTGGGCCTTTGATACTCAGGCCCTTCCAAGGTCCAATTTATTTATTTCCCTGCTTTCTCAGTTGTTTGGGTTTTGGTTCCGTACATCTATGTCCACTGGAAGTTGTTTACAAAATTTATATTTTTTATCGCACAAAAAATTTATAATTAAATAATTATCTACATTATCAAAAAGATATACAAGAAAGTATGATTGTTTGTACTAATTTACATTACCTAAAAAATCAATAATTACTCGAGTATTTTTAATTATTTATAGAACAATTTTCAGCTCCATTTGATAATTATTCGGTTTTTTTTTTTGTTTTCAAACTTAAGAGGTTGTTTAGGATATTGAGTTGGTTATTATAGTATCTGAGTTATTATAGTTTGTGGATTAATAATCTGTATTTGGAGTGTACACTAAAATAGTACAAGTTATAATATTCTATGTTTTTTGTGCATATTATTTTTGTGATTATAATAGTTTATGTTTGGGGTTCAAGTTATTCTAATCTGGATGTAGGTTTATTTCTACTTTTTTTCTATTATACAAGTAACGATGCCTTAAATATCATATTTTATCAACCATATAAATTAATTGAACTCATTTCTTAATTTGTGCATAGCTCAACGATTAAAGCATATATCTGTAATTTAGTGATAAAAAATTAAACTCATACAATTATTAAGATTGAGCCTCAAAACTGGTAAATTTAAACAATCTTGGCCCTTAAATTTTTAATTAGTTACATAATTGTTAGATTGGGTCATTTTTTATTAAAATTTTTGTTTGTAAGATAATTTATTTTCTTCTTCCGTTGAACTAGATAAAAATCTGGAAAATAATAATTTTTTTCCTACATTTTTAATTTGTTATTTCCTGCCGTTCACATACTAGTTTAGATGCTAAAATTTAACAACTATTTGAGAATTATTTGATTTTATTGATTTCGTTTTTTTAAAAGAACTAAACTGCAAAAGGGGAGGGGGATAATACCTTTTTGGTCTTTAGGTTTTGGGTTTAGTTTCCATTTGGACCTTATGTTTGAAAATATTACACAAGTTGGTCTCAAAAGTGTTTTTATACACAAGTTTACTTGATTTGTTACACTTAGAGTGTTTCTATTAATGCCAAATTACTATAAAAGAAGATTATTAAACACTTTGAATTGGTCGCCAAAGGTGATTATCGAAATTGGCTGTCGAAGGGAGTTGTCGAAGCTATGTTAAAGGTGGTCGACGTCAAAATTGAGAGTTAGAGGTGGTCTACATCGAAGTCCATTGCCACAATGATCACTGAAGTTGGTCGCATAGGTGGTGTCGGAGATGATCGTTGGAGTTGACCACCGAAGGTAGTTGTTGGAGTTGGCCACCGAAGGTAGTTGTTGGAGCTAGTTATCAGAGGTGGTTTGTTACAGAAATTAGGCATCATAGTTGGTCTTCATTGGAGTTGGGCATCAGAAGTAGTTGTAGAAGCTAGACATCGATGGTGGTCACTGTCGAAATTGGTCATCTGAGGTACTCCTCTCTTGAGTTGGCTGCTAGAGTTGGTAACCAAAGTGGTCGCCAAAGTTGGTGGTTACCAAAGGTGGTCGTTGGAGTTATTTGTTTTGTGGGTGAAGTTATTGGAAACATTGGGAGGAGGAAGAGATTTGGTTATTATAAACGTTGAGTTGTAAATAGTTTTACTGTGGCAAAACAGGAATAAAAATAGCCCTTACTCTCTATTATTTTAACGCACAACCAAAACGCTGATTGGGCTATTATATCTCACTCAATCCACTCCAAGTTAGAGTCCCAAACACTTTTTAAGTCTATTGTCTCTCAATTTTTTACAATAACTTTTAAGTAAAAAGGTTAAGTTCTTAGCTAAATTTAAAAAACAATAACAAGTTTTTTTTTAAATATATATATATATATAATATTTAAGTTTTAAAAAATTAGCTCGATTTTCTAAAACATAGGTAAAAAGTAGATAGCAAAACAAGAAAATTATAGATTG
Source organism: Benincasa hispida (assembly GCF_027475165.1). Taxonomy (NCBI): domain Eukaryota; kingdom Viridiplantae; phylum Streptophyta; class Magnoliopsida; order Cucurbitales; family Cucurbitaceae; genus Benincasa; species Benincasa hispida. Next base: position 37,923,845 of record NC_143485.1, on the reverse strand, counting down.
AATGGGTATTTATAGACTTAATTTTCAAAAACTAAAAACTAAAACTAAATGATTATCCAAAGAGTCCTTAGTTAATTTTTTATATTTTTAAATAAAAAAGCAAGTTGGATTATTGATTTAACTTATCATAACTAACCTACTCAATTTATATGAACTATGGACTATTTTATAATTGTGTTAATTTTTTTATATATATTTTTATAGATTTAATTTATTTTGTATTTGAAGATTTGAAATCCAAATTCGATACCTTATGATTCCAACATTATCTTGCAATCGGGCTACATCACTATATTGATCTCAATAGGAGTGAAGATTGTGCCTAGGTCATTTCGACATATTTTATTCTCACTTTCTAAGAAGTCACCTAAAATATCTTATTTCAAACTAAACACGCTTAACTTTAGACTTTTCATGATTGAACTCACGAAAAGAAACGTACACTTTATTGGTTTATAAGTTCTATAAATTCTTTCAAATCTTATTTAACCGTATTTGAATTTCCTCATAATCCTCTCATTCAAATATGTTTTTGATTCATTTATGTATCACTCTTCTATTCAAACGTTACAATGTCAATTATCATTGACTAGCATAACTAAAAATAATCAAACATATCACAATTTTAAAATTCAATAAAGAAACGGGACACCATAACAAAATTTCTGAAGGGATCTCATTGTTTATCAAGTTTGAGGGCCCAAAGGCAAAATGGGGCCATCCCATTTTCTTTCATATAGTAAAGAGATGATTTAAGGTTTCACCAACTCATAAATAAATATACCTAAAAGGAATTAAATATATATTAACAAATTCTCCAAACAGATAACTTATCAAATTCATGATCAATGATTTGATTGAATTAGCTTCCAATAAGTAACACGATTTTTCACATGTGCCTTTCATGCAATTTTTTTATTTTATTTTTTTAAAAAAAACCTTATAAACATTAAATAAAAGCCCACATATATATACATATATAATGTCAATCTTTCTATTTAAGAAAAAAAAAACCTTTTTAGTCATCAAATTTAGAAGAATATATGCATTTAGTCTCTGAATTTTTAAAATATATATTTTTAGTTATCGAATTTTTAAGAATAAATGCATTGGTTTCTAAGTTTTTTAATGTATCCTCAAAATTCAGGGACTAATTAGACAATTTTCATTTCTATTAAATATAGATTCCAATTATTTATGCAAAATATTGCTAGATATTGTTTCACTATTCATGAATAATATTTGTAACATTAAAATACATTTTTATAATTTGATTTATTAAAGTGACAAGGACCTTTTATGATGATGCATTTAAATTGGAGATGCTAAATGTTGTTTTGTCAATCAAATGAAAATGACGAGGGTCATGGCCATTCTTCTTCATATTTTTGTCATGAACAGCACAAACACAATAAAACATTACCATTTTTCTTGGCCATAATGATGAAATAACTTGAACGAGAACTAAAGACAAGAGGATTTTTATTTTGGATTATGCTTTAATTTAATTATTCTTTGGGATATTGAAAAAAATATTTCAAATTAAAGAAAATAATTGGTAGCATTTGGGGCATTGCGGACTGCTTGTCTCTCACCAAATGGTCAATAGGGTCTAAGTTAATAAAGTGGTGCATGCCCCTCAATTCTTTTTTCTTAAATTATTTATTGTTATTGAATTTTATTATATTGACATTATATAAAATATTCAAAGCTTCAAATTTGTAGCCAAATACAATTAGTTTTCTATTTTTTTATTAAAAAAAAAAATCAAAGGGTCAATGGATTTCATATGGATTTTTACTAAACAATTATTGATTGAATAATGTTGAAGAAGACATGAGATGAGGATCTCAAGATCTCAAAGTAAAAAAGCTTACTCTTAAAAGTAAGCTTTGGAATGACCAAAACCAACTGCCTATAAATATTATTTAATATTCCAAAATAAGAAAAATAGATCATATGAATCCAACAAAATCATAACATACCTCTTTGAATATTAATATGAAAGTCCCTTTCTATTTGTCAATGCCTTGGTCTTTGATGGGTTTTTGTAAACTTATATAAGTCCATTTTATTGCTCAAGTTCCAATGAAAATTATTGTAAGTTTAATCCATGTGGTTTGTTTCTTTAATACTTCTGTACATTAATTAGTCAACTCCAACAAATTATTTAGAGTTAATTAATTATCAAAAGGATTATTCTTAGTAACTTGATTATGATACTAATATGAGAGTGAAAGTAACTAAACATCTCATTCTTATCATAGTTAGAATTTTAATATATGACAGAAGTCTGATTAGTCCAACCATAATTGATATATGCTGATTTTTTAAAAAAAATCAAAGGTTAATCGTCTCTATATTTAAAATGATTAAATATATATATAGAAAAAAAGCCTTCAATAATAATTTTACAAATCCTGAGAAACATCAACGATTTAATTAATTATCAATGATAGCGTTTTGCTATATAGATAAGAATAACAAATATTTTTAAAAAGTATCAAACTCAATATATTCTTTTTAATATCTGAATAATTTTGTTACAAAAATGACAAACAACTTCTCATCATGGTCATCATTTTATTAATCGTCAAGGAACTTTTATTTTTGTTTTGAAATTGACGGTTGATCTTACTGAATTTTAAAATGACAAGTTTATGTATTTAAATGAAAGTTTCTAATAAAATTAAACAAAATATATACAAGCATTAATTAGTTAGATGTGGGACAAAATCTAGCAATTAGTTAATTAGATAATACATAAAAAAAGGGTATTTAAAGCATAGCTTCAAGTAGACACAAAGACAAGCAATGTGAAGAGCTTTGGGGACATGAGGCATATGCTATATTTTTCATGGTACCAAGAAAAACAACTCAGATTCCTTCTCTTCCAAATATATTTTTCTATTTATGGGTTAATCTTGATGCAGCCATCATATGCATTTACATAAATAAATATTTCCCAAGCTAGGTCTTAATAAGTATATAAGTTCAAATCTTAGTTTGTCTTTAAAATTTCAAAATAAACTATCTAAATGATTTGCAAACATTTAAAACTTAATCATTTTAGGTTCTTATAAATAATTTTTTTTAAAAAAATGGATAATGTAAATCTAACTTTGTATATTAACATTTCAATTAAAGTATGAAATGGAGCTTTCTCTATATATATAAGATAATATAACCTAGATTTTATTTTATTTGACAATATATGGGTTGTAAAAATCGAATCTCTAACATAGAAGTCAGTAGAACAAGTTCTATGCCAGTTTTTATTTTTTCTGAATACATTCTACGTCAATTGAGATATATTTATTTTTTGTGATAATTATAATGGAGTTTCAAAAGATTTGAAAATTAAATTAGATATTATTTCGAAATTGATGGACCAAAATTTTAAATTTTAAAAGAAATAGAGATTTAAAAAGTTTAAGAAAATGAAAGTAGAACAATAAATTAAGATTATAGTAACAATTTTATACCCTTTATCCATTCCGCTCCTTTCTTAGCTTTGTTCCAATCGAGTTTAAGGGAAAACAAAAGTGATTCGTAACCTATTTTTTAACCTACTTGATGAAAGGGAACACACTTTATTTTTTATAAATTGGATTCAGATATGATGTCTTATTGTACCAAAAAACAATAAGAAGGGTGTGAGTTTAATATTCAAAGTTCTTTTTGACAAAGGTTTAATATTCAAAGTTGATGCCATGATTTTCAACTACAAAACTATATTATATTAAATATAATATAAAGTTTTGAATGTGTAAATGTGACAAATTCTGCCTAGGTGTCTGCCTATCAAAACACCGGGAATATTGGCTCTCTGTTTTCTTTTTCTTAATTTACTCTCTGTGGTTTTTCAATTTGACAAATGCTCTGAAATAAACTTTAATTAATTAATATTACACTAATCAATTAATTATCTTGTTCCTCTGGTTTTATAGTACGTAGACATTGTCATTTCCTAGGTTTCTAGAGAAGGCATTTCTAGGGGTTTTTTTTAATATATATATATATATAAAAGAAGAAAAATAGAACATGCCTTCCTCTTATATATATATTATTAATTGATATAATGTATAAAGCATAATCTTGATGGGGCCTATAAGATGAGTGTATAAATTAACTTAATTAATTAATTGGTTTCTTTTTGGCAAGCTTTGTAAAAAGAAGCTTGAGCTAAAGGGTGCATTTATCTTCAGATCTTGGGAAACTTTTTTTTTCTTTGTTTATTTTTATTGTTTTTTTAATTAATACTCATAAAGATTTGAATTACAAATGAAAATTTTAAACCAACAAAATTTTATCATCTACATCATTATTAGCTGGCAACTAGAACATTATTAGCTGGTTTATCAGTAAAGTTGATTCAAATATATACACTACTTTTGTAATAAAGAAACCATACGTATGAAAATAAAAGGTCAATTTCAACCTAGTTTAACTAGTTAAAACACATATATTTGATCCCACATATTAATTACAAGTTCTTCCCCGAACTTTCATATATGCATCTATTAAGATTCTCAATTTTAGAAAATGTTTATAAGGTCTTTGATTTTTTTTTTTTTTTTTTTTTTTAATATCATGCCTAATAGGTCTCTAAGTTTAAAAATATCGAATAAGTCCATGAATTATCAATATTGTGTCTTAGGTCTTTGATATATATATTTAACATTTTAAAAAAAATTGATGATTCTATTTAAAAAAAAAAAAAAAAAAAAAAACATTTGTGTCTAGTAGATCACTAAGACTTCATTTGGTTAGTATTTGATTTTTTTGTTTTTTTTTTCGAAAATCAAGCCTATCTCATCTATATTCCTTACCATAATTTGCATCTTTAAGTACAATGGTTGAATTATTAGCCAAATTCTAAAACAAAAACAACTTTTTGAAAGCTACTATTTTAGTTTTCAAATTTTGACTTGGTTTTTTAAACCATTGGTGAAAAGTAGATAGCAACGGAAGAAATTTGGAGGTGGAAGTATTGTCCATAAGCTTAATTTTTAAAAACAAAAACAAAAAACAAAATAATGAGGCTTATTTCAATTTTGTGTCTAATGGATTAATTATCTTTTAAATAAATGTTAAATACGACATAAACCTATTAGACACACAATGAAAATTTGATGACTTATTAAATATAAAATAAAAAATATAAGACACATCACAAGACCGTTTTTAAAATTTATAGAATTAATAGACACACAATTAAAAGTTTAAAAATTTATTAAATATTTATTAAAAAAATTAAGTTAAAAGATATCTATTTGACACAAAATTTTAAAAAATAATTCAAATTTAAAAAAGAAAACAAAAGAAGAAAGAAAATAAAGAAAAAGATGATCATAGACGGATCTGATAACAAATATTTTTATATATCTTTAAAAATAAAAAATGTTTACTCACTATTATTTGTTTTGCTTTTCACCATTTTAAATATACTATTGGATTCTTAATCAAATTCAAAACTAAATATAAATTTAAAAAAGCTAAAGTAAATTTAACAAATATTTCTATTATTTTTAAAACATTTAATAAACCTGATTTGTTAAAAATAAAAAAGTAAAAATAAAATGATATCCAAATTGGTACTAGGTAATTTTTTTTTTTCTTTTTGAGAAAATATGGACTTTTGAATTATAAAATGATTTATTGGATGTAATGAGTTGTTTGGGATTTCTTTTGTTCCTTTTTTTCTTTTAAATAATTTAATGATAATGCATGTGAACTTCCATCACGATGAATCTAATACTTTTAGGAATAATAAGGCATTGAGACAGGGAAAATAAAAAGAAAACCCTAAATTGCATAGTTAATTTAACGATTGATAACTAATTAAAGATATAATTAATTATGATACTGAAATAAAAATTAGAAAAAAAAAACAATTCAAATTCCAAAACAAATTTATCTATATATGAATTTTTTTTTCTTTTCACAAATGTGTGTTCAAAATTTAAAAGACAAACACAATAGCATAAGGGATTTGTTTTAATACATATCTTCCTTTCTTCTTTATTTGTCTATTCTTTTTAGAACACAATTTTTGTCAATATTCCATTTTAAGATCAAATTTTCAAAAATTAATTAAATAAAACAATCTCATATCCATCTCGATTAAATCAGAGAATCACTAGAGACCTACACAATTAATACTAATTCTTAATACTTAAAAAGGGAAACAAAACAAAACAAATGAATATTCAAAGTTAATTATAATATACCATGGTAGATTTCAAAATATAAAAGCTCTAAAGATATGATATGGAAAATCAAAGAAACAGAAGGGCTTAAGTGGGTTCACATGTTGAATATTTAAAAATGCCCTCATATTAATTAATTACACAAGTTGTGAAGTGAAAGGAGTTAAGGTTTTTAATCTAATGATCGTGTTTTAATTAATAGGATTTAGATGACCAATAATTGTTGTCATTTTGCATCACTATACACATAACAAAAAATGCCAATAATAGTAACCAAATTTTCTTGTGGTCTGTGCTTAATCACCAAAATTTTAGGGTTCATAAAGTTTTCTTGGTCCTACTTAGATGTTGTTTTATTTGGAAACTCTTGACTATACCCTATCCTATCATATTTTGTTTGCTTTCTAGGTTTTTTAAATTAACACTATCAATTATGAAATGTATTGAGATCTAAGTAAGAAAGAATCTCAAGAAGGGAAGAAAAAGTTTGACCTAAGAGAGAATTGAAATCTCCACCTATGTTTTTAGTTCAATAATAAAGGAGATTTGAAAATTCGAAACTCTAACCTCGGTTTTGAAGGTACATGCACTGTAATTTTTTTACAGTGCAAAAGAACATCAAGAGAAATGCTAAATACTTCGACAAAGGTTATGCTAACACAAAAAATTGTGTCGGCGTCAATACACACTAATTGTGTCGGTAAGAAATGTCTTTTTGCCCAAGCAATTTGGTTTGCACGGGGAGACATTTTCTCCCAACCCGTTACATTATTAGTTTTTGAATTTGGCAAACTTAAATCAAGTTTAATGATTGAATTTCGTTACTTAATTAATAATTGAAACAACCATCATTATTGGATTATTTAGATTGTCTAAACTTCTTTTACACAATTCCTAACACCTTTGAGAGAATTAACATTCATTGTGGAACAATAAATCTAATCACTATTATTTGACATTACAACTCAGTAAGATGGATGTGTTATGCTCGTACCCAACCCAAGCAAAGAAACTTCAAACAAACATACAACAACATGCACAAATGCTTTGTAACTCTTACCATTCTCAACTTAGTAGAGGCTTTATCTACACAAAACACTACCCGACACGGCTTAAAGAAACTTTCTATCAACAATGTGGTCCAAGAAAAAGGCTCAAGCTAAAGTAATCCAAATGTCTCCAAACTCTCTTAGTTATAATACTACATTATTAGGTTTAGACGATAAGGAAACATAATGTAGGAGACGTCTATTCTTCCTTTATCGAAAATAAAGTACAACAATACAACTTCTTGTTCTTCATACTTACCATTAATCTACAAATTCAATTTCTAAGTCAATGGAATAACTTACGATGGACACCAACCTCATACAAGTGAAATAGAAAACCAAAGGATTTTCTTTAAATAAATATAACTTAAACAAGATTCATATGATAAATTATTGTTTTTATGGGTTAAATCATAATAAGAAGTTAGTGAAGCCCATGTGTGGAAATAGTGAAAGTTTGGTCTTCTAATGATAATTCAAAGTTTGGAATTAATCTCCACAAACAAACAAAGCCTAATAATAAAACACACAATGTGTAGAAATACAAAAACCAATCCTTTTTGGTGCACTTTTTGTTGGGCTTTTGAAAAACAAGCAATTTCATGTGCAAAAATCGTGGGACCCCTTCTCTTGGGAGGAAAAATAAATTGAAAAATTATTGCAGCGAAATTGAGAGTTGAAATAAAAATCCAAAAAACATTGCTGGATTTTTTAGGGACTTGTTATTATCAACCAAAAAAAAAAAAAGGAAGAAAAAATGGGGGGGGGGGGGGGGGGGGGGGGGGGGGGGGGGGTGAGGAGAGAGATTGGGCCAAGTTATCAAATCAAAATCAAAATCAATTGAAGCCCCCAAGTGAGAAGTGCACATCTCATTCAATTGCTTGCAATATTGATGACATGTCATGTAAGGTACTGTTGTCTTTGGCCATGTGGGGATCTATTATCTGTCTAATCTGTCTCCTCACTATTTCTTATGTTTCTTTCCTACATTACTTTTTTTCTTTTTTCAAACATAATATAATTTTTTTTTCTTTTTGTTAATTTTAGTCAACATTGGTTAATGGTCATAATAGTTTTCAGGTAAGAAAATACATTATGGGAATATATTTTTATAACTTTTAAAAGAAATGCTTCTTTTAAGACAAACATAAAACAACGAGAGAAACTTACAATCTGACCTTCTCATCAAGAATGATGGAAAGAATACTATTTGGAAAAATATCTTTCCAAATCAATTATGAACCTAAGAGAATGCCAAAATCATAAAGTATGAGTTATTTTATTCTCCTCTTGAGGAACATGACAAAAGTATTATGTATTAACAGATTTATAAACAAAAATAATGTCCTTAGCAAAAATTTGAAGTTCAAGAAGAGAGGAATCCACCCCACTAATGAGATTGATGATCTCTAATGAATCAAAATCAACCTCGATCTAAAGGGGGATTGAAACATCTCATCTCTTCTCCTACTTGATCACTTTTAGACCCTCCAAGATGACCTTTTCCAACAGATTAATTTCTCCCTCCTTTTGGTAAATTTGCATTTACTCAAAAGTGTCAGACCTTTATGATCACGGACAATCCATAATCGAGCTCTCCTTATATGACCACACTGCATCCACATTGAGTTTCCAAAAATCATCAACCAGGGATACCAACGATGATGAGAAGGACTGGAATGGGAAGGGAGAGATGAGGGAGCCGGTACACAATTTGATCCACCCAACTCTACCATATGCTTCTCAATCAAGCTTCTCATGGTTTCAATATTAGGAACCATTTTCTTGAAGTAGACCTCATTATGAAAGCTCCACAAGCACCACATGATAATAAGTATAAGACCAATCTCCTCCCAAGAACACAAAGCTCTTCATAGGGTTCTAGTAATCTAACGGAGACATCTAACCCCTGTTAACACCAAACTAGTCAACATAAGATGACATGAACAAGTCTCGAATAATTTGAGAGAACTTACACTTCCACATGATATGGCTAGTGGATTCCACATAGACATTGCAGAAAGGATAAGGAGAGTTAGTAATAATTTCTTCATGGTGTAAATTATTGATGGTGGGGATAAGATCGTTAAAAAAAATGCTAATAAAAACTACAATTTTTTTTTAAAGTAAGTATGAAGATTGAATTGAACATTTAAAAGTGTTAGAATTAAAATAGAATATTTAAAAATATAGAAACTAAAATAAAATAAAATTCAAAATATATGAACCAAAATCATATTTTAATTGAACTTTTGATATATATACTTTGGAATAATAGATTTATAAGTTGACACTTATATTTGGTAACTGAACTATTCACCTGTACAAAAACTTTTAATTCTGTGTTTAATAGGTTTTTTACTTTGTTTGATTTTTTTTATAGAATTTACGAATATATTATAAATAAAATTGAAAGTTTAGAATTTCGTTAGATATAACATTCAAATTATTTCTAAAAGATCAATTATTTTTTTTAAGAAAAGATAAATATGTTAGAAACTATTATACACAAAATTGAAAGTTTAAGGACATATTAACTATTTTAGAATTTTGCTATCATTTAGACACAAATTTAAAAGTTGAGGAACCTATTAAATAATTTTAAAAGTTCATGGACCAAATAGCTAGACACAAATCTGGACAATTAAACTTGTAATTTAACCACTAAAACATTTTTAAATGGATCAAATTTACAATTAGTCCCTAAACTTTGAAGTATGCATCTACTTAATCTATTAACATTGTTTTTTTTAGATTCATGAAATCCAAATTACGTCTAATAGATTAGTTCCTTTTTAAAATTTTAAAATTGTTAGGAACTTATTAGACGCAAAATTGAAGGTTTTGGGACCTATTAGACACTCTTAAAAATTAATAAATTAAATTAATACAAACTTCAAGAATTTTAAAACTAATGCCCCACTTAGTAACTATTTTGTTTTTTATTTTTATTTTTTTGAAAATTAAATGAATACAAACTTCAAATATTTTAAAGCTAATGCCCCATTTAGTAATCATTTGGTTATTTATTTATCTTTTAAAAAAATTAAGTCTATACACTCATTTCCCCTCTAAATTCTCTTGCTTTCTTATTTACTTTTTACCAATGCTTTTAAAAACCAAGTCAAGTTTTGAATACCCACAAAAGTTATTTTTAAAAATTTATTTTTGTTTTTGGAATTTGGCTAAGAATACAATTTTTTGTTTTTTTTAAGATTGATGCAAACCATTTTAAGAAATTGAGAGAAAATATACAGACTACGATACATCGTGATAGACTTCCATCATTGACACCAATAGATATCTATTGCTAATTTTCTTTTATTTGAACCGTCTTACAAGAAAAACTATTTAAAAAAAAGTAAATTAAAATAGGTGGATAGTTATATGACAAGTCCTCATTCCATCCACTAAAATGGATTTTATTCAAATATTTTTATTGAAATGAATGTATGGTTTAAACTTAAGGATTTTGGGAAACCAATGGTTATGTCTGAGGAGGGAAGAGGGTATTATTCAATATTCTATGTCTCTCTTACAAGATATTTTGGTCCACAAATTATGTCTTTCACTCAATCCAATCCTTTTTTTTTTCTTCGAATAATATCTTAATTATAGCACCACGATTTACAAAAACGACGAAATATAAAATTATAAATTAACCTTATCATCATACATGTTAGAGATTGTTTAGGACAAGAAGTTGATTATTATAGTATTAAATTATTATAGTTGTGTTATAATAATTTATATTTTGGATGTAGATTTTTTTAGTTTGAGTTATAATAGTATGTATTTGAGGTGTAAACTATTTTAGTTTGAGAAGGAAATAGTAAATACCGCAGCAAAAAATAAAAAAAATAATAAATGGAAATAGGAAACATTGTAGCAAATAGTAAATATTGTAGTACAAAATAGTATTTATTGTAGTTAATTGGAGACTACAAAATAATGTTTACGGTAACAAGAGGTGATTATTATACTCTTATGATAGTCCTTGTTCCAAACTCTCTCTTGATGTTTAAAAATGATATATTGAAAAAAAAAAACATAATTTTATCATGTTTTTTTTTTTTTCGATATCACAATTTTTTAAAAAGGAAATAAAGAATTAATGGGCCATTTAGTTATTCTAAGAACAAAATCTATCTTCCTCTTTTTTTTTTAATCAGAAAAGGGTAATAATATATGTTGAATAAGATTCTAATTACATTATAAATCACTAAAAACACATCTTAATCAAAATGCTCAATTTCATTACTTAAAAAAAATGGAATCCAACTAATCTTGTTCTTTTTCTAATGCTTCTTTGCAAATTGCTCCTATAGTTTTCAAAAGGAGTATATACTTTATTTATAAGGTTGCTGTTATATAATTATACGTGTAAAATATAACTATGTTCTTAATATATATTAATTATTTAATTTTTTTAAAAAAATAACTCATGAGTCATAAAATATATTATATTTTTTTTATTATAACAACGATAAAAATGAATAACTGAATCAAGATAGTAATACCACTAAGTTAAATCGACTTTGACACATATGTTATATAATTTAAGATTTCAAAATGGTGAATAAGAAGGAATATTAATCGTTATGTAATATTGGAAACCCTTGTCAAAGTTCTTTCAGAATGTCCATGGAATAGAATTTAATGAACGAAGAAAAAAATTTCAATAATAATTTTTTAGGACAGAAAGTTTAATAACTTCTAATCTATACCAAAAGAAATAATCTAGATTAGAATATGTCCATTTTTTCAAACCTAATAGTATGTTTTTTAATTTCTAAAAACATGATATGTGAGATAATTTGAGTCCAATCTAACTTTTGTATAATGATTCATGATTAAAAATGATATATTATATATAGTTTATTGATGGAAAATTTCTAAAAATCATCTTGAAGTAGGGTAATAGTTGCTAATTACACGCTTACACTAATTTCAAATGTAAAATTGAGTTGTTGCCCTCAAATTTATATATAATTAGTTAAAAAAAAAGTGTGATTTTCGTGGTCATAATTTTTTAGAACATAAATTTTGAGGGTAAAATTTGAATAGGGAAAGGAATGTTTTTTTTATTTATTTATTTTAAATAGTAAACATTTAATATGATTTTATGAAACCAGCATAGAAATGATGAATAGGTTTGTATAGTTTTTCGTATAGGTTAATTTACAATGTAAAGAAGCAACCAAACTCAGCATAGATAGCTTGCATCAATTTTGTACTATTGTCTTGCGGCTAAATGACCAATTCTCTCACCCCACAAATTGTAGGGAGAAAAAATCACAAATGGCTAAAAAAATCAATATGAAATGTTTTTGACTTAGTTGAAAATCTCTCTATAACATAAATTGTACAAAGAAATATAAAATTTGAGTAATTATTCACTTCATTAAGTCTAAATTATAAATATTGGACATTGAATTTTAAAGCAAGGAAAGAGAGATGGAAATGAAAAAATGATAATAATAAAAAAAAATACATTAATTAAATGAAAATACATATAGATATGAAATTAAACAAAAATCTATATATTAACTTGTATAAATAAAAATGGTATAATAAGATATTTTACCTTAGAGTAATTGTTGTGTGATTTCTTCAAATGTGGATTGATTTATAGCAAAAGAAATAAATATTTTATATAAGAATTATAGGTATTGACATTTTCTAATAAACTAAATAAGCATTAAATTACAAAAAAAAAATGTATTAAACACATTAAACATTCATCAATACAATTGATAATAAATATAAAAAAATGAGATTACAAAAAGAGAGAAAAAAGAATAGTTGGTTGGGAATTTTAGATTAAGAATGAAATTAAAAATTTTAAAAATAAACTATATTTTACTAAAGATTTCTCTTGAACTTCTCTCCCTATCTCCCTAACCTCTCCAAAAAAATCTTTTATTTTACCAAAGATTTCTCTAAAACTTCTCTCCATATCTCATTGACCTCTCCAAAAAAAATCTTTTATACAAAGTAAAACGTAAAAAATGGTTGAACTTTGAAGTTATCAATAGAATTGATTTTGGTTTGAAGTTTCCAAATATAACAAAATTTGTCAAAAACTTTCCACACTAAACGGTCAATACTCTCTTTCTCTAAATATTTCTAGATATGTTACTCGTCTCTTCATAATTCTTACTATTCTCTTCATCATTTTTGTTTATTTATCCATTGTTGATTGAAGTGGTGATAGAAGAAATAATGGTCGAGAAGGAACATATGAACTCAAAAATTTTTAATTACCTATTTTGTAGGTATTAAGCATCAAAGAGGTAGGACCGAGCAATTGGAGTCAAACGGGGTTAATTTGAAACAATTTGGAGGTGATTTGAGCATCCAAACTTCAAAGGAGAAGAAATGACCAAAATGTTTCTGAACGAAGCGTCGCAACCCTTGTTCAACGCTCTAGTGCAACGCCAAAAGGCGGAATGCATGGATGCAGGGTAGCATTATAATACTACCCAAGAACGTTGTGATGGAGTTGACATTCAATATACGGAAGCTATTAGGATCCTAGGTACTCTAACTACAACAATTTTAGTGAATTAGCATGCATGTTCATGATTTTTCCAGAATTTAGGGTTTATGGAGATTACCTTTGAAAAATCCTCTGATTGATGCAATTTACCCGTGAAATCTCTCCAACAACTTGTTATAGGCCTTAGATTGGATTGTGAGATCCAAATTGAGAGAGATTTGAAAGGATTTTTAGAAAATTGAAGAAATTTTTTTCTCCAACTCTAGTTTTGCATGCCCGAATTTCTTTTGATTAAGCTTGTATTTATGCAAATTATACATGCAAAATAGATAAGAAGGGAAGTTGACACTCAAACTTCTACTAATTTAGTGGATAGATGTAGATTAAATGGAAAACGTGGGAAAATCCCACTTTCCATTTTTAAACAATTTTTCTTTTAATTAATTTAATTTTTTAATAAAATTAAATTAAATTTAAAAGAAAAATTATTTCTGAATTTGATATTTTCAAATTCAAATTTATTTAAAATTCTTTATTTTAAATAATTAATTAAATAAATAATTTAATATCAAATGTTAAATTAATTAAATACCTAATCCAAAACATGAATCCTTATTCATGAAAAAATATTTAAATCTCATTCAAAGATTTCAAATCTCTAAAGTCGTTTAATTCATTAATTAAACGTTTAATTATATCAAATATAATAATCCAAACCCTAAACCGAATTTGAACATTTCAAATTCTCTCAACACACATTTCTAAGGTTTAATCCTTTTGTGAGTTAGTAGAGAGGCCTAATGGACCTACAGATCATGAGCTCCAATGATTTGAGATTAATTGGTTAAACTCTTTAAACTGAATTAATCAATGGTCCTTAACTACTAAGACACTTCACTATAGCTCAGTAGTTGTACTCTCCTCACTATAGATATATTTCTTTCCACTTGATTTAACCATAATCAGTAAGTTTCTACTGATCCTCTAATGAACAATTGGTTTATGATCCAATCAATAAATTAAGGCTCTCTCTTCCATAGAGAGGGTGGGGCCCTTTTGCTCAGGATCAGGAATCAGTACTTAAGGGAACAACCTATCTGCTAATCCTAAGATGGGTAAGAGTGAATTTCATCTTACAGTACTATGTCCTTAGCTATCCATCTGGTCTTACCCCTAAAACGGGAGGCTTATTGAGCAGCGATGTTGAGTCACTCTCACCCATGCAGATTAAGGGATAATCCTGAATAAACAGGATTTCATAGTTAACTTAGGATTGAGATCAAGTTACCTTAGGTCATCACATTTGAAATAGTCAGTTTTGACAGTAAATTGTCATTATAAAGAAAATTGACTATTTCGTGGTCCATCCTTATGCAAACATATTTTGCATAGGATATCTCCATATGAATGGCTTTGGGATCACATAGTTTGTATCAATATACAATGCGGGCCGCATCTATAGTGTCCCGAAGATAAGGTACCTAACCCTATCCATATACTTATAGACCGTTTTGGCTATATACTCAAACTTGATCCTCTATTATATCTCTACATAAAGTTTAAGTATTCATGTTATAGCCATGGGTTCATTAGTTTATTGGATTTAGAAATCTATAAATGCAAATAATAACTTTATGGAAAAAACTTAGCAACATCTTTATTGTGAATAGAATATGTAAAAAGTTTATAAACGGTGAGTTTTAGGACATTTCTCAATAAATTCTCACTTAGGCTAAAACTTTAGTGGGTCTAAATATAT
The DNA here is from genome assembly GCF_027475165.1 of Benincasa hispida. Classification (NCBI taxonomy): domain Eukaryota; kingdom Viridiplantae; phylum Streptophyta; class Magnoliopsida; order Cucurbitales; family Cucurbitaceae; genus Benincasa; species Benincasa hispida. The sequence goes on along the minus strand of NC_143485.1, from coordinate 37,908,323 downwards.
ACAAATATACAATGTAAACTAGGACATCTATATACCCATGAATTCTCCCACTCGCCCTAGATTTATAAAGCTCATAGTCCTAGTCCGATTAAGTGACCCTCGAACACTTTAGCCATGAGGGCCTTCATAAACAGATCAGCTAAATTGTCTTCTGAAGCTATCTGCGTGACGATCACGTCTCCTCGGTGTACTATCTCTCGAATGAAATGCTACATGTGCTTGATATGCTTTCCGCGGTTATGGTTTCTTGGTTGTTTTGAGTTGGCAACTATTCCACTGTTATCACAATAGAGGGTGATTAGCATATGCATATTTGGAACCACTTCCAAATTGGTAAAGAACTTTCTAAGCCATACTACTTCTTTGGTTGTTTCACATGCAGCAACATATTCTACTTCCATGGTGGTGTCAGCAATATAACTTTGCTTAATACTCCTCTAGACTATAACTTCTCCATTCAGAGTGAATACTGATCCTAAAGTAGATTTCCTAGAATTCACATCGGTCTGAAAATCAGAATCAGTATATCCAATAAGAATCAAATTCTTAGAGTCATACACGAGCATATAGTCCCTCATTCTCCGAAGATACTAGAGGATGTTATTAATGACAGTCTAATGACTATATCTAGGATTGGACTTAAATCTATTGACTATTTCAATATCAAAGAAAATTTCTAAACGTGTACACAACATATTATACATTAAACATCGGCTGCTAATGCATATGGAATGTTTTTCATGTCTTCAATATCTTGAGGTGTCTATTGAAGGAAATCAAATTCGAGATTTCCATGAGCAGTGGAATATAGATCATTCCAAATTACAATCATTAATGAACATTACAATTACAGTCGTAAACAAAACATACAGTTATGCAATTGTTAAAGAAATTACAGCATGAACACTACAAATGAACAGGGCAAAACCTACAAACATTTATAGACTCGTTTCCACGCTCCTTGCTCACGAACACTCGAACACAACAACCTCAAATGCTTGAACACCACGACCGCAACAATGTACGAACACTTCACACTTGTCCACGACGATCACCTCGATCACAAACTCCCCAACAAGAACACGAACGGCCTCCATAGAACCTCGACGGTGTCGAGTTGAGTATGACACCACCAAGAAGGTTACCTTGGTATTCTCGATGTGAGAATCCAAAGGGTAAGCTCTGTTCGGACTTGGTTTGAGGCAGACGAAGAAGGAATGAACAATCTGTACACGATTGGGCAAGTGCGAGAAGACAGAAACCTATCATATAGGTCGATGCCCAATCGTTTAGCTAAAGTTGAGTGATCGTCTAGCAAAAGCTAAGCGATCATTTAGCTCATCGTTTAGCTCAATGTCTGTCGCCTCCAAAATACTACACGATCGTTTGCTTCACTCAAGCATTCGCTTCGTAAATCGGTATTTACTTGACAACTTTTGTGAGTTTTTCTTTTACGAGAGAGAAAAAACTCAAAATCAATTTTCAACCTTTTGTAAAAAAAAACTTACTAAAATTAGGAAAACAATTTTTCTTTTATCTCATGGTTACCATGAACCATCAGTAACCTCTCACTTAATTCGTTATTAAAGAAAAAGAATTAATTATCCAATAATTAATATTAATATAAATATAAATGATAACCAACTTATCATACTATATTTATAACCTATAGTTTTAATATTTCATCTCATGAAACATATAAACCATAGACCTTTTTCTATTCTATGGTACTTAATGTAAATCTCATTTATATCAATTCTCCACTAGATGTATCTCATACATCATACCGATTATATCATATATAATCAAAATACCTCTTGTCAATTTGAACATTTCAAATCAACACCAAGAATTGATCCTCAGCTGAACCCATTGAGCTACCAAGGGGACCTTATGGACCTGTACCACGAAGCTCTAACGGTACGTGAATAACTAACTAAACTCTATAGTCACGGGATCCACCATCCGTTAACTACCAGGCACTCCACTAAAGATCGACAGCTAAACTTTCCTTACCATAGATATATTATGTGTCCATCTTAACCAATCAGTAGTGCGACAACCCTTCATAGATCGCTTGTAAGTATAGCTGGGCCAATAAATGTTATGCCCCTGTAGTTATATCTAACTCTTTAAGTACCACTGATCCCTCTAATGAACATAAGTCATAGTCCTACTATGACTGAGTCCTCTCTTCCAAAGAGAAGTTGTAGCCACTATGTTCAAGCCCCGGAATCATCCCTTAAATGATCGATCTCTCTACTTATCCTTACTTCGGGAAAGGAGTGAATTCCATCTTGTGGATTGAGTTCCCAGCTCTCAGATCAGACAAGTCCCCAAAAAAAATAGGCATGTTGAGTTGGCAATCTGGCCACTCTCACCCATACTAATCAAAGAATCGCCCTCAAAGGCAGAAGTTCCCAAAACACTCAGGATTGAG